>NC_134982.1:87380847-87555847 GCF_965638725.1 Aptenodytes patagonicus | reverse complement strand
GACATAGGTCACTGTGGGAAGGAGGGAGCATCAGTGTGCCGAATTGCACCTGTTTGTTGAAGATAGGTACAAACCAGAAGCTTTACTTTTAGATTACAAGTGGCTATTTTCTCAGGGAAGTGGCTGAATACATGCACATGCTAAAACCAACTGAATTTTCTGTCATTGAGATAGAAGGTTTTTAGACTGCAGTCACAAACAATGCTCAACACTAAATGGGAGTTGTCTTTCAAGACTTGGATAACTTCAAGATTTTACAGAAAACACTTATGTGCATGATGTATTTTCCCTTTACAGTACAGAACGAAATGCTGAAATACAGACCTTCCAAGAGATTGACGTTTAATCTTTTTCTGTAATGGTTTAATACATATAAATTCTTGGAGATGAAGGGTGAAGTAGAGGAACTTGGCAAATTGGGTTGCCTTTCTGCAAGCTGAAGATGTTACAAACCCAGACAAACCTCTGAGCCCATCGAAATATCTACGGAACAGTTCAGAAAGAGAAAATATTTACAAAAATATTTTACACTATTACAAAAGGGAAGGAAACGAGGTGTATTTTAGAATAAATTTACTTACTTTTTCTTGTTGTGCTACATAAAAAATACATACTTAAAGCCCGTTTGGGGGTATATTCATTATGAAGTACAAATGAGAATAATTAGGACATACTGTGACATTCTCAGGAAGGAGACAAAGTAGATTGGAAAATGAATTTACAGTTGAGAACTTTCACTGTCAGCTAATGGGATGCTTAGAAATACCAGAGAAACATTAAAAAACCTCGCAGTCCAGCTTAATCTCTGCACCTTATTTGAGCATAACTTTCAGAGTAACTGCTATTCTCCTTGCTTTCCCTATCAGTAAATTAGAACCAATGATTGCTTGTTATTTCTGTGGGTTTTATGAAGATTATTTGATTTACCATTGTTTCTGGTGCATTGCTTTCAAAAGGTTAAGTTCTATATAAATCTGAATAACCTTTTAATTAAAATCTTAGTGAAAAAGTGAAATATGCATGAGGTTCATGTTTGAGATCTTGTACTCCTCTGAAGCTTCTGAAATTTTTGTCGGAAAAGAAAGTAAAATAGTTTCTTAAGAGAGGGGGGAAAAAACTTTCAGAGTACAGACTTTAATTACAGAAGGGGTTCCTATAAGGTATCATTAAAAGATGCCAGGCCTTGGGGGTAACTGGTGGATTCATTCTTTCACAGGTTGTGTGACCCCAAAGCTGTGCGCACTTAGTGAAGAAGAGCAGAAACTGTTATTGCAGCCCGGGCAGTTGTTGTGGACGGATTATTTGCAGCCCTGTATCCCGCCTGCGTGGCTGGGGTGGATTCACTTCCATTCAGCCTCCAGTGATTTCTCCAGATAGCCCGAATCTCACATCAGGGAGCGGTGGTGGAGCTGAGGTTTTTTAAACAGTGTTTGAAGCAGTATTTGAACATGAACGTAGTTCTTTTCTGTTAATTCACAGAATTACGTTAATGCTATAGCATAGTTTCTTGTATTTCACTTGCCATGAGAAATAATTTTCCGCTGAAAATCCTGGTGAAATTAGTGCTTGTAAAGGCACGGAAGTTCCCTATCAAGAATACAGTACACAGCTGAGGGAGTAAAATCCTTATAATTCATGGATGTGTTTATTCAGTTTTGGCCTTGGGAACAAACATCATGAAACAGGATTGCAGATCTTACGCATAGACATATTTGGGTTGCTAATTATAGATAGATGTAAAACATTAGTCCTTTTCAAAACTTTTCAGCAGTAAACTCAAAATGTGGTAGCAGCTTATCTGGAGGGTTTTTTTAGCCTTGAACATTGATTTGTTTAGTATAGCTGCGCTAGCACCAAATTAACAAATAGCAAAGTAAAACATGCTAATGGCGTGTTTTATACTGTCCAGCATAAAGACACTATATATGGTGAAGTAAGATGAATACAATTCTGCATGCGAATAGATACAGACCTAATGCAGTGAGGAATTAGAAGGCAGTAACAGAAAGGAAATGAAGAGTTTATTGTTTTTATAGCTCTAATATCCATTAAAAGTTAGTAACACAGCAGGTGACGGTTTGGGTAAGCGTAAAGTGAATGTTTTGAAATAAATAGCAGTTGGGTGACCTGGGATGTCAGGGCTCTAGACAAGGGTGTGTGTTTGTCAATATATCCTACATGTTTTACAGACTCCTCAGGGAACAGGGGAAGATACAATTTCACCTTTTCTGTGCCAAAACATTTTAATTATATCTTCTTCCAAGTACAGCGGTTCAGTAACCAAGGAGTTGACATTGATGCATGTGTTGATAAAGCTGCAAACATTCAAAATGAGATTAACAAAGATTTTGAGGAAAGGGTGACAGCTAATTTTGCACAGTATTCTGCATCTAATTCAGGTCAGTGTAATGATAGAATATTTTATAACTGTTGTGTCATCCAGAAGGACTTTTATGATGCTTTGTGTTTTTGAGGATTTGTGTATATGAAAGTATAGTTCTCAATACATCATTCAAACAGGTTATAACTTTTTTATTGAACGTCTATTGGTTGTAGCCATAAACAGGAATAAACTTCAGCATTTAGAAGCAATTTTATATATCCATCAGCATTCATCACAGTAATAGGTTCCTTTTGTCTAATTCACCTTGAAAGTATTGACTTCAGATGTGAAGTGGAACCAAAACTACTGTGCCCGTTTTGCGGCAGCGCTTAATATTTGCAAAAGGGTCGGATGGAAAGTTATATTAAGTGTATTTAAATAATCAAACTGTAGTTTCTTTGTATTGTGTGAGACCTTTTGAGAACATCTCAATGTATTTCTGCTCTATTCTCCTCCTTGTTTGAAGGCAACTGACATTCTTCTTTCACTTTTCTTTTTGTTTGTGAAATTTTCTCCTTTTTTTTATCCACTCACTTCTCCATCTGCTTTCACTTTTGTTTGCTTGGGCCGTCTCTCATCCCAACTTGATAATGAGGAATGCGGTGTGACCCTGACCTCTATCAGCCCATGCATGACCTTCTGACTCCCCCACATAACCTTTGACCGTCTCTTTGACAGCTTGATTAATTACCCTGTGTTATGATTTATGAGTAAGTGCTATGTAAAAATAATAGACAACAGGTGGTCCTCTAAAAACTTTTTGTGGCATGTTTTCTTTTCCTGCCTAACTTGATGAGCTATTTTAAGTTGGGAACTTAGCGGGACAATGTGTGTTTGGCAGTAACACGGCATTTTTACACACTCGGACACAGTGCTGGAATTCAGGCAGCCGAGGTGTAGCCGGGATGGAAATATCGCAAAGTGTTAGCAGGGTGCAGTTGCCAAAATGTACATTGGGTGGAAACAGAAAGCGGAGTCAACTGACATTTCAGGCGTTTCAGTCTCAGGTCACGTCTTGAGAAAATTGCTCAAATAATGGAGGGGGCATTTTTCAAGCTGAGCTGCATCTCCAACAGCTATGTTTACTTTAACGCTTCACTAGTGACTTCTGATTGGTTGTCATGACCTCATCCCACTGTTGCACCTACGACGTCGCAACAGTGACATAGATGTACCCTTCTCGTGGAAAAGATGGGAAATGAACAGAACATACATCTTTCAGTAAGATGAATGGACATTGCTGTGTCCGTTTTAACCACGGGCAGGTTTAGGAGCTGAGCACTTTGAGTTGCACTTCCCCTGGGAATTAACTCCAGTCTCGTTGCCAACGATCCAAATAGAAACCTGAACTTGAAAATTCAGGTTGATAAAGCTTAGGAGAGTGATCTCTTTCAGACCCTCGCTCGCAGTCCAGAAAGATAGTTACACAGGTCAAAAGATTCCTCTCCAGCCCTGACCTCTCTGGTCACATATGGTGTCCCATCTTGGTGGATTAAGATGCAGAGCTGAATGCTTTCAGCTCATTATTCCTGTGGCCAGGCAGAAGAGATTTCAAAAGATTTGGAATTTACCTCAAATACTTTGGGGTTCTTTTTTTTAACCTTACTCTTGCTGTCAGAGGCAATAATTTTGGTATTCCTTCCATTTCGAACATCTCGCTTGAACTTCCAGTAAGAGGCAGAAAATACCGCTCCATTCCTGGCTCACGTATTATGGTGGAAAAGGCCCTTTTACGGTGTTCTGTCTTTGTAATAAAGGTATTGTAACCAAGATTCGTGATTCTTTCCAATACTTGACTTTGTTAGCCTGCTTTTCCTTTCGTCATCGTTTGCTGGCTCAGTCATAAGTATTAATTGTATTTGTATTTATGAACCTGAAAGTGGAGTTTGCACACAGTCCTCTACCTCTAGAAGTAGTTACCTGGAGGATGCTAGTAGTTAGTGTAGATTATGTTTTACTTACCTTGAAGCGTTAGAATTTGGGGAAATAGCTGTTAATTGGGTGTTTTAGTCTGAGAGAGAAGCTGTAATTGTGTCCACTGAACTTGTAGATTAGAGGCTGGGACTTGTATTTATCAGTGTCTGTCCTGATTATTGCGTCTCATCACAGACACACTAATGGGGGATGCAAGCAGACCTTGGCTTCTGTGCAACGTCTGTATTCTCCCAGACATGTGGTAGAGCAGGGGGCTTGGCTTGTTTCAGTCAGCTGAAGACTGATGGGGGGGGGGGGTGTCCCAAAGTTTAGCTTTTTACCGTGAAAAAACTTTGCACTTTGGAGAGTGGTTTCTCTTTCTGCGTGCACTGGACACACAGGAGAAAACTGCTCCACTGTAACGTGTGTTTGAAAACATGCCTAATGTTTTACTGGGGGTGGCAAGCTTTAAAAACTCTCCTGGATGATGGTATTTACTTACATCATAGGTCACTACGGTTTAATAATGCTGTAAGCTCATCATAGCTGAAATTGATATTTTTAATGACGTTGTGAGGTATATACTTCTGATCACGACTTTCACTTAAAAAGATACTTTTTAATGAATGTGATTTTTGTCTTTGCTTAACAGTCATGCCAAAGACTGTGTATCTTGCCTAATTATTAAAGTTTGCCTTTCTTTATATATTAGTGGTCTTGTGCGCTCAGTTTTGCACTGACTTGCAGTCTGCTCAAGCCCGCTGTGTTAGTGTGGAGTTCCACCTTTTTTTTAATTTTCTGACTGCACTGAACTTTAATGGTGCAGCTATGCCCACATGAAATACATTTTTTTTAAATTAATTGAACTTAAAAGCCACATTGTTTACATAGATCTTATTTAGAGCTGAGTATTCCTTTTCAGTAGAAAATGCTTGGGCTAAGGCTGAATGAGAGAGGTTGTAACTGGGTACAATTTTACCAGTTATTTTGTTTTTCCGTGTTGCTTTATACATGTTACTCTCAAATCTTCTTTCTGGTGCCATTGTTTACATCTTGCAATTTAGGATGCAGAAGTACAAGGGAAAGGGAAATACACTACGTCATGTAAGCAAAACAATCTGAAAAAGATTACTTTCCTAAGAGAAAGTCTTATGAATTGTAAGATTATTTTTCTTCTCAGTTATGGGAAAACCTATCTCAGTTATTACTTAATTATTTTAATTGTACTGACAGGAAAGGCCTGCTATGTGGGAGAAATGTGAAAAAAAATGTACAGGGAGACATGTTACACTGCTTAAAATATAATTGATAAAAATCCTTTAATTGATTTATGAAATAGTGAATTTAAAAATGGAATAATATTTCATCTGTTGATGTCTATGTGAAAAATTGACATTGTGTCCTCATAAAATTGGACAAATGAGTCATGTAATTTTCAGTTACATAATCAATAACTTAGACAAATTCTACTTCTTTGATGATTTATGTGTCTGTTTTGTGGTCAGCTTAAAGTGGACACAGAGTTTCAAATCCCTGTAACACTTGCAGACCTGTAATAAACGCATGAATTTTGCATTTGGCGTTGTATAGAAAGCAAAACTAATCAATACGCAGAACGTCTCTGCTCAAAATGAGTGGGTCAAGAAGATGAACAGCACAGAGCGCCCCAAAACGACCAGCCTGCCACATACTGCAAAAACTTGGTCCTACCCTGCCACTAGCGAGCTCAAAAACCATCCTTTCATCTGAGGCGTGTGATTTAGGGACGTTCGTAAGCGGTATTCTCCCCTGCGATGGGTTTTGGGCTTGGAATTTTCCACGTTGGAAATTTTACGTGTTAATAGGTAGGGCGTTGTGTGTTCATATGACCAGCAATGGCGTGGGTAGATTTTAAACTTCGTCTCCTTTAATTTTCCGTTTTCCTTTGCCCTTCCCCCTTTGTTTGTTTGTTTGTTTGCCTGTTTGTTTATATTTATCCCAGTTCAGTTCACTCAGCAGGGAGGGCAGGGGAGCGACATGACAGGAGACCGCTTACTCACGGCGCCGCGTCTAGCGAGGAGGCAATTTTCTCTTTGGCCTATGGTGACCTTTTTTGACTACGTCCCTTACGCCAGAGACAGTGTCCTGAATGCCTCTGTTTCACCCTGTTTAGCAGAGTGCAACCGTGCCCTTTAACTTGGTTTTTGGTGGGAGGAGAAGCTACGGCAGACGTTTGAGAAGGGCACAAGGACGAGGGGTAGGAACTCCCTTCAGATGCGATTTTGATAACTAGTCGAGTGTGTCCAACTGTAGAAAATCACCGAGTGACAATCTGTCTACCTGACAGTGGCCACAATGCGCTACAAGGTTTGTGAATGGCTCTACAGATCAGAATAAAGCAAGCCCAGATAAAGTATCTTTTGTTGGTGTGGGCTTGGTTTGCTCTGGCCAGCTAGGTATGGGGACCTCTTTGATCCTCGTGCCTAGCCCAAGTGCAAAACGAAGCACCAACTGAAAAGCTGGAATAAAGCTGTTCAGTTAGATAATTAGTATAGACGTTTCCAAAAAGTAAGTCTTTATCAAAATTTACTCTTAAAGGACAGCTTGATTTTGACTGGGAACCCATGGTAACTTTAAGGACTCATCTGTTAAATGCACGTGCTTCTCTTTTCTCCCTGCGTTTGCGATTATATCTTCCACGAATATTACAATTCTTGTGTGATTTGCCATCATTTAAAAATCATAATAAAATGATTGGCTGATTTATTCAAGATTTATTTCTCATTCATAAATTCATGTATTTTTCAACCAGCTCATTTTCTGAGGCACAAAAAATGCAGCTGGTATGCTCAAAAAGCATCCTGCAGGTCACAAATTTTCTCTGGGTTTGTTGAATACAGGACATAATCCCAGTGAAGTTTTAGAGCAGATTTAAAGATGTACTTAAAAGTCATCCCCACAGTAAAAGAGTTGACTTGTAAGCAATACCACTGAATCAGTTTTGGTATTGATTCATTGTTAGTGCCGCTATTGGCTTCTGCACGGTATGCTTGTTGTCAGCTAGACAAAAGGTTTTACTATTTTAAACTGTGGTGAATAATTTTCACATGCTTTCTTTAATATATATATATATATATATATATATATATATATATGAAATCCCTCCATCCTTTTTATTTTAAAGGTTTTTATTGGCTGGGTAGAAAGCTTTTTATTCATCATTATGTAGAGTTCTTAAAATAATATTTTGCTTTTAGTTCTCATACTGTTTTCTGAAAAAGTCATATAAAGTGCTTATGAATAAAACAACATATTGAATTATTTTAAAGGTAAACCAGGCAACTTTTCTGACACTGAGGGATGTGTATGAGCATAAGTGCACGCACAGACACATATTCACACATCAATATCCCTTTAATGACAGAAATGAAACAAACAGAATAGTCTTAAAATACCCTTCTGTAAATTATGTTGTGTGAACTTACTGAAATAAATATGAAAGTTTTTAAGAGCATTGAAGTAAATGCAAAGCATTTTCAAGCATTAAATCTCCCTTTTCATATTTCTTCTTTTTGTGTGTGTGTGTCTCTTCTAAAACAGGAAGGCTATGGAGTAATAGTACTGAATCCCAATGAGAACTATATTGAAGTGGAGAAGACAAAAGCCCAAGTACAGCTGTCTTCTGATAGCTCAGATGAACCTGCAGAAAAGAGGGAAAGAAAAGATAAAATCCAGAAGGAAACAAAGAAGCGACGTGACTTCTACGAAAAGTATCGAAACCCACAAAAAGAAAAAGAAACTATGCAGATGTACATTAGAGTAAGTTTCTTTTGGTTTTCTTTGCCCTTCTTTAATGACGTATAGATATGCTTACTGTCCATATTGGCTAATAAACAGCAAGCTTTTTTAAAAACAAACACATTACCAAGATGGCATTCAAGAGTTCATACAGAGTTCCTGGCTCTTTATTCTATTGATATTTTTTGTCACTTATTGAATGTGAAGTTTTGGAAGAGTTACAAAACATTCCTTTCTAATTTGAAAGGGGAACTTCAAATAAACCCCAGAGGAACTCACCGGTGCTATCAAGAAAGAGAATGATTTAAGGAAGACTTTGTAAAAATGATTTTGTAAACAGAGTTGTACATAAGAAACACTTTCTAGTGCAGCTTAGGCAACAAATTAGCTTCACATGTCATGCGTGCATTTATTGTATTATACTGTCTTATACTGGGGAGGTGGTAGTTATAGCCTGATAGCTTTTTAACATATTACCTGCTGAATTAATAATGTATTGTGGAAAATACTGGTGTTCATCATGTGTGGTAGCAGATTTACCCTATAATGTATTGTTTTCATATGAGCAGCCATCCATTGTGTTTCAGCTGAACTTCTGAAGGCAGATAAAGGAGGAGAGTTATTAATATCTTAATAAATATTTAAGCTAGAATAGTTCGAGAATGGTGTAATGAGGAAACTCTGTCCCTTACTCTTTTCTTACTCAGTGAACCTTTGCACTTTGTAATGCTACCAGCATGGGATCGTTATAACAGTGCTACCCGAGGATTTCTAATTCTGCAGGGGCCACAAACAGTATTATTTGCACTTTGACATGTTCTGCTTCATATACATACTATGCATTATACATTCGAGACTGAGTCATGCAATTTCCAAAGCCTTTATTATGAAAGTTAGCATTTTCATTCAATGGTAAAACATGTCAAAAACGCCACAGTGTAGTTAAAACTGTAAAAATGTATATGCCTTCCTGGTGCGAAACAGAGAAAAATTCAGCAAAAGGGATGTTGGAATCATCTTAAATTTTAACAAGTTCCTATTAATTGTGGTTTGGCGTAACGGTGTTTGTAGGAGAAATACAGCTGTACTGGCTAGTTAAAAGGGCATGTAATCTGGGTGTGAGTTTATCACTAATACCATAAATTCTACTATGTCTTTTGAGAAATACCTGGCTACTGAGTATGGGAAACAAAAGGATGCATATACATATTCAAAGTCACCAAAAAGCTGCTTTTTCGATCCGCTGCTTTTTATGAGAGATGCCATTCTGCCCACCAGCCAGACCCTGCTTCTAAAGAGGGGCAACCAGGCTTGTCTCAAGGTCCATCAGAAGCCAGTGGACGATGTTGCTGTATTGTCCAGAAAGGTGTTCAGTCAGCATGCTGGTCCAGTGTCCCCTTGTTGAAAGTGTACCTTTTTTTGATACCTTTTTAGCAGTTCCACTTTCTCGTGGCTCTTTTGCTTGATGAGGCATGAAATTTGCCCTCAGGAGGTTTGACCCCCGAAACATAAAATGCATGACTCCATCCCATTTTCTCTTTTGCGTGGCTCCGTGCCTCAATATGAGTGTTGACATTCCCTTTATTCGAATTTCTTCAAAACAAGGAAGGAAGTAGCATAAGTTTTAGTGAAAGTGTGGGTGGTGGTCTCCTTTCCTGGGTGAATTAACTGAAATCGGGTTTTCTGATGCGGTTGGTGTTTTATTCTGAAAGAATTCTTCGGGTTTTTTCTTTAATAGGCTCTAATACAGAGTTTTTAGAAACACAATGAAAATTGTCCCTGTTCGGTGTGTGTGGCAGGGTAAATTACTGCAATTTACTTGCCTAGTGGCAGTCCAACAAAGCTGGACCGCCAATAGGGAGCCATTTACTCCGTTGGGCAGAACTGCTAAGTCTGTAAAAACTTTGTGGCTACAAGAGGAGCTGTGAACGTAGCGTGCTCTGCTCCACCTTCCTGGCCCCAGACAAGGTTGTCAGTCTGTCCAGGCACCGCACGGTGCAAACAAAATGGCGCAATGCCGTATTTGCAATGTATTTCTTGCCTCCCGTGCTTGGGTCCGTAGGATTACGGACCACGTAATTCCGATTACGGAATCGCCATTCGTTTGCACCCCGGGACTTGCTGGCAGGCTTACCTCAACCACAGGGTGCTGGGGGGTGCGGTGCTGGAGCTGGTTTGGAGTAATCTCAAAGGGCAATTTAGATACGACCTTTACTTACTGTGTAGCATAGCATACGTTTGACTTACTGGGCTCTTGAAATAAAACATATTGTCACTCCACAGAAATATTTAAGGATGGTTTATGATTCGTAATGATCTCGTCAAATAATTTTGAAAAACCTGAGTAAGCCTTACAACATCTTTGCCAAGCAGGGCAAACTGGTACAGAGAGACTAGATGAAAAATATCCTCACAAGAAGGCATCAACTGCGTCTAATGTTGAAGGAAAATTCGTTTGTGTCAAATATGCTGGAGAAATTGTTTCAGACCGTTAAGCTGTAGGAATAAATATCCCCGCTTATGTTCTCATAGGGTCATTGAGATCTGTTGTGATCTGATGAGGAAATGCCATTTGAACAAATTAAAGCTGTCTGGATGATGCTCCCACTTGTGCAGTTAGATTTTCCAAGCATTAGAAAAATGGAACTCTTCCATGGTAAATTTTTCAAGTATTTTATCTATTTTCATAGAAAAAAACAGATAGCTAGGATACTCAAGAATATGTAAAAGCAGAGTCTTAAAAAACGAACTCTCAAATTGCACTGTATTTTTGTACAAAATAGTATAAATAAAAAGGACTATGGGAATGTGTAGTGCATTAAGCATAGTGCTTGAAAGATCAAAGTACTTATTGTTTCATGCTGGAAGTTTTCTTAACTATGAAATAATGTACTTTCTGGCATACATTATAGCTTGTTAAAGGGACTGATTTGGTCTGGGCAGTAAACATCATGTCAAACATTATGGCAGAAAAACCTGCTTAATATGTTTTGTAATAAGACAGAATTTTTTGTTCTTGAAAACATCTGCCAACTGAATTCACGAGTGAAGACAGAAAATGTCATCAATTCAGTAACAATCTTATAAATTTGGTTTCTTTTTTGGCGATGCAAACCAAGGAAAAAACTTCTTGATAATCAGCATTGACTATAATACTTTATGGAATGATTAAACAAAAGCATTTTACTTTTATATAACATGCTAATGAATGCATATGAATTTTAATACTCTTACTGTTCAGATTTTAACAAGCATATTGCCAGCAGATCATTTTAAAAGCATCTGTTTTTTAATGTGTTGAATGGAGGATTGAGCCAAATAGCTAAATATGTACATACATCCTTTTAAAAAACATATTTCTATCCTTACTTATAGATACTACCATTTTTTCTTAGACCACCAGAGGCTGCTGCTGTACATATTGGCTAATGCTTCCCTCCAGAGACTTAATACCCTAGCCAACCTTCATTTATTACTGAACTAAACTGAGAATTTGTTGATCTCTAACCTTTTTCTATGGAAACAGGTCATACAGGCTTAAATGTGACATGATTATTCCCTCCATCCTCCAAGCCATCTCCCACTCCCTACAGATTTTCACACTGACAGTGTCTTCTCTATGTTAAGACACTTAGAAATGTAAATCAGTATTTATCCCCTTCTAAATAGCATTCACCACTTAAACAAGTATACTGAATGGATTCTGAAATGTTATTAAAGAAAAAAGTATAAATCGCATAATTTTATAATAATAGTAATTTGCGATAATGTTGTTGCCGCAATAGTCGAGGGGTATCAAAGAGGCAACGAAGGAAGAAGTAGGAAGAAGTAGTACCTTTTCTCAGACCAGCTGATGGGGTCAGGTTTTCTGGGCAAAAGGGATAAACCTTTCCTAGGCCTGTATGCTAGGAATTTTGTCCTTTTTTTTCCACCGAGCTTAGCTGCTTTAATAATTCTTACTGCAAATATTATTTTTACTATAGCACAATCTATAACAGAGCTATTTATACTAGCAGCGTATCAATGAGATTAAATTAATTTTGGATGTAACATACTTTTCATAAATAATTTTTCACATTTTCTGCGAGAGATTAAATAGAAAAAGATCATGTGCAACTAATTAATTTGTTTTACTAAAAATGGATGCATCAGGATAATTTGTGCCAGTATTTAGGAGAAAGTGGTAAAAGGCAGGTTTATTAATATACGGTTAAGTACGCAGCGACTGCTGGTGGGCAGGAAATCCTGGCAAGCGTGCAAGCACAGTTGTGCCATTTCTGCTTATTGTTCGGTACGGCTGACACGAGGCATCGCCTGACTGAAGGTCACCGCAGAGTGTCCGCTTGTGCAGGGTGACCTTTCGGTGCAGCGGGTTTATTTCACGTTGGAGACGGGGCCGTTTCCCGGCGTAGCTGCGGTCCCGCCAGCTGCGCAGGTCTGGCCCCGTGGCCGTCCCTGGGCAGATGCAGGCTCCCTCTGCCTACCCTGTGACTTGGCAAGGTGCGCGCCTGCTCTCGTCCAGAGCCTGTGTGACTGCATTAGCGTGCTGCTGAGACCAAGCTAATAAGCCCTTTATTCCACCAGAAGAGACAAAATGACAAGCGCTAGGCAGACAGCTCCCGAGAGGTAAGGGACATGCTCCAGCACAGAGAAAGTCCGTGGCAGACCTGGGCATCAGGACCCAAACCTCCGAAGTCTCAGTCCAACGTTTATATTACAATACCTTTTTTTTTCCTCTCTTACAACTTCCAGAGTTACTTTACCTATACGTCTGAAATAACACATGGTTTTACTTTGTCTATATTTACCTTTCAAAGCCTGTTACTTCCTTCTGTTCCTGTGAAATCTCTTTCACTTCTAAGCAACAGCAAAATCATGCAGGCCATGGAAAACTCATGAGAACTGCTTAGAAACTACCATGGCTTTATTGTTCATGCCCCACGTTACCAGTGGGCGTTCAGAGTTAAACAAGACTGCAATTCAGGCGCTGGGATGTAAACGTGCAGTGACATTCTGGGTGCCCTGGAGAGATCTGGCCCGTGTCTTACAGGACCTGCACCGGTGGAGACCTGCACCACCCCGGCCCAGCAGCTGGAAGCCAAGCAGAAGACTCTAAAGCATCTAAGATGGCACTGAGCACCTACAGTTAGGCCTCAGCATCATTCCTAAAGGGTCAGATAAGCTTTAAGTTCTTATAGTAATTTCTGTAGAACAGGAAAAATATGTGTATGTCATACTTCATTCTATTGACACTACAACAAACAGGCATCTTACATTAAATAGCTAAAGAATGTAGAGTTTAAACTATAGTAGTATTCAATAATTCATGCACAGGCTATTTAGCTTGTGCAGTTAAATTAGGTATTTTAAAAAATCCTGAGAATGTAAAGACTTCTTATGGTATGTTTTGCGTCTACTAGTCTGGAAAAGTTATATTTGTCTTCTTTTCCTTGAGCAAGTGAGAAATCAGAGACGCAGATAATCACTGAAGGAAGATTTTGCATCTCTTCAAGAGCACCACCGGCTCTTCGTTCTGCCATACCCTCTCTTTGTTCTGCGTTTCCCAAGTATGGTTTAATCAAAGAAAAGGAATAAATCGGGGCCATCTAGCTTTGGTGTCTTTCAAACATTCATTACATGATGCCGACAAAATGTGCATTGTTAGATCCGGCTCCTAAAACGTGAGGCAAGCCGTGTGAGTTTCCAAAAGAAAGAACCAGCTTGCATCTCTCCTCCCACCACGAGCTGTGCAGTGCTCCCGTTGTGCTAAAAAAGACCGTCTCTCGCAGGTCAGATGAGTCCTCCTTCCTTTCAGATGGGATGCAGGCTTGGTAAACCTGGCCAGTTAGCAAGCTAATGGTAAAGAAAACTAGCTCAGCGGAAAGCGGACCTACTTGTTGAAGGCAAAGATGAATAAAATTATTCAAACTTCTTGTACTCGGATAGTGCCTGTCTTTGATTGTAGAGAGATTGCAGTTAAGGACTGAAAAGCCCTCCTAGGTCACCTGGTTCATCCTCCTGCCAGTACAGATTGCTCTCTGCAAGTATCCTTTATCATTTATCATACAGAATCAAAGGATAATGCCCTTTTAGCTGATATCCAAAACAAGGATAATATCCTCTAACCTACTGCACGCAGTTGCACGTTTTGATGCTAGATTTCAGTGTGTTTGGGAAAACTGGCAGAAAAAATGTAGCAGGGGCTACATACACCTTTTTGCAAAACTTGGAGGTTCTTTACGTGTTTTTTTTCTTGGGGACCAGTCAGCCGTAAGAGCCTTGATATAGCGAGAGATGATGAAAATTAATTTCTGAGATAAATAAATATAGTCATCTTAAGATGAATGGTGCTGTTGCAAAATAACCCTTTTCTATGGGGACGCACCACCGCACCCCACTCCTTTAGAAATATTTATGGGTTTGGGGTGGGGGGTTATGAGGACTGTACCGTGATGCATGGAGGTCAGGAAAACAGCATTTGTGGAGTCCTAGGAACTGAATGTCAGCAGACAGGGAACCGGGGCACAGGATGCACAGTATGTTCAAGGATGTTGTTTTCACCTCATCTGCTACAGAAAACAAAGTGAAAATTCAGGAAAAAATACAAAAAAAAAAAAAAATCTAGCTTTTGGGATTAAGATAAATCTGGTAGTTCCTCTGTAGTCTGCTTGGCTGCCTGCAGCAGTGACAGCTGCCAAAGGGGCTAGAAGTAGTGGAGGAAATGGTGGCATGGAGGAATATGGAATAAGCTGCCCAGAAAAATGTGAGTTCCTACCCTGTAATTCATAGGTGGCTCACAATTTGAAAAATTAATTGATTACAGCCCTTTCATTCGTTACATTTTAAAATCCTAATGAGTGAAGGATTTTACTAACTAAAATTCTTACTTCTTGTGAATTTACTTACTGTGCGATGTTATTTTGAATTATTTACCTCTTGACAGCAAGGTTTATCTTTTTAGTCAACTCATTGTCATCCTTATACAGGCAAAGAAATATGCCTTATTGTGGGCTCTGAGGAGAACAGAGTCGTGACCTCCATTCTCGCTATGCCTTAGTGAACTCTCTAGCTGATCAGCACGCCCTGAGAACTACCTTTTACCAACTTCAGGGCTGTTAACTTCATTTTCATAGTGTCCAGACAGAAGTCTTTCCTAAGGTAGTCTGTTTTATGGTATCTCCAGCCATGAACTCATCTAAATTTTGAGAAATCTTCCCATTCCTCCCTCAGCTGAATCCTTGTTTTATCCTTCTCTCCCTGGCTAAAAGGGGATGCAAAACTGATCAAAAATGCTTTTTGTCTTTTGTGGCCGGTGGTGTCAGTAGCAGGTTTTGTCCCCTGAATCGGCTGCATGCTGTTCAGCTGCGCTCTTCTACACTTTGTTATCTAACAGTTGATTCTCTTTCTCTTTGTCTGTATTTTTGATCAGTACTTGGCAAGAGTGAATTTGTCGATACACAATGAGGTATATTTTCTTTATTATTAAGTAATACTTGAATTTTAGTTACTTTTCCCAATAGATGGCACTGCTTGGAGAGAAACTACTGAATAAAGTAAGACCAAGTTGCATTTAGAGTTACCAAGAGTTGCGTGTGTTGAGGAGCCTTAAGTTTTTCTGGGCTCTTAAGCAACAGTTTGGGATCTTCTAGCTTGGGACTTTTAGCAAAAGCGTGGAGCGAGAGAAGTATCACAACTATATTGAACAGGTTCTTCGGAAAGGAGGGGACGTCCCTGGGTTAGTAGCTTTTGACAGACATAATCATGCTTCTTCTATTACTGGCAAGCAGTGTGAGTAATTACGGGGATTGCACATCAGGGTCGCAGGAGCTCCAGTTGTCGTTCTGCTGTTAGATCATATAGCAGGAGGGATCCTTAGTTCACCATCAGGATGTGATGAAACAATTTGCCATGCATCCAGCCAAGTGTCAATTTTTTAGTTCTTTAATAAAATACTGCTCCTGGTTGCTAAGCCTCTTCACCTTTGAAAAAAACAGCAAAAATATTACATCTGGTTTTGTCATGTCCTTGTTGAATTAGGGAGTGAGTGGAAGAGTTGCTCTGTCCCAAAAGACTTACTTTACAACTTGCACATTGTCTAGTATCACTTAAGTTTGGGTCAGTCGTCAGTCATTATACCTGTAATGCAGTGTGAATTACACGGGGCAGTTCCCCCTTACACACACACACAAGCGCACGTGCATGTATGTGCACACAGGCACTACCTACACTGAAGCACACAAAACCTAGACGTGTTCTTGCGTGTTCAGTGTCCTGCAAACTCTGCAGGAGGTGGGCTCTGACATAATGTGTGCAGGCAGAGGATACGTAAGACTGGAAAGATTCCTTTTTACCAAAAGCAAAGATTTAATCAGTACATCCAGTCATACAGTACAGCAAGAAATTTAAAATGTCGTTAATTCAGACAATACGCCTGGTACTTCATAAGCATCTGCAACGTGTTTGTTCTTTCGGACTGTTTTTTCCTTCCAGGATGGTTTTTCATTCCTATCTCCTATCTTTTCCACCTGCTGTATAACTGAATAATCTGATTTCATGGATCTTGCAAGTTCAGCCTATATCCTAGAAAAGTGGGCAATTGACATTATCACTTAATTGTGTCACAACCACTCTGTTCTTAACCTGGGAAAACAGAAGCCTTAATTGCATGTAGACGTTAAGAAGACAGATATTTATTTCTTTTAGGGCTCTGGTTTGCTGAGGAATTCTTTTGAAGTTAGCAAATTAAGTAATGAAGAAATTTAGCAAAGCTTAGGCTGCATAAGTAGTTTTGAAAGATTTCTAGGTTCTGCAATTAACTTTGTGGTCTTATCTTTTGATAAGTCACTGCCCTCACACATTCCACCTTGCGGTACACCTCTCTGAGCCTCTGGGTACTCCACTTTTCCTGTTGTTTGAAAAATGAACAAACACATTTGATGACAGGATAATGTTATTCATCGTGTGTCCTTTGCACTGGCTGCCAAAAAAGGGTAGGCTTATGTTTAACGGCTGTTGCTTATTTTTAAATCCCTTACCAGTGAAGACCTTGGCCGTGTATGCAATCCTCCTCGTTGAGATATGTCAAGCTTTCAGACGCTGCGTGCTGTTTAAGGCTCTGGCTGCTTTGCCTTAAGTGGGCAAATGAGTTATTGCTGTGATAGATCTTAAAATAACAGCATCTGATTTGATCATGGAGTCCACTTGTCTTAAATACCTTTCTGCTGCTGTTGGCTCTTTGTTCATTATGTTCTTTTACCGTTTCCTTTCCCCTTCTGTTTTGAACTACCTCAGCTGACTGACAGTTTGGCTGATATTTAAATGGATTTTTATCCTGATGGGCACCAGACAGTATCATCACTGGAGTGGAAGTTCAGATACTGTTGTTATTCTGTTAAAATTGTGGTAAATAACCATGACATCATTTCCTAACACTATGAAGTAACACCTATTTCTACCCAAAGATAAAGTGACCAGGCAAAATTCAGCTCTGCTAGAGTCAGCAAAGACAGACTGCAGTTGCAAAAGGTGACCACTGCCTCAGTTGTGCTGGGGGTCCACAGAGCATGCAGAAGTTGGAAAGAAAAGGTTATGTCACGGAAATATTGTAAATGATTTTGTGTCTGCAGTGGTAGTCATCTGCAGGACCTCTCTGGAGTGTGTTCTAACTCACTCTTGTCTCAAACGCATGTGGTTCAAAGTTTGGGGAACTTCCACAACATACAGTTTTACACTTCTGCGACACTGGAACTACAGAGCTTGCTCTTTTTGCTTTTGACGGAAAGTATCAGGTACTTGTGACCAGTCCTGGCTGACACTGCTTTGAGCATGGTGTTGGACTAGATGACCTGCAGAGGTGCTCTCCAGCTGATGTGGTTCAATGGTTCTACCATTACTAAGTTCCACCTCATCCCTCAAAGAAGTATTTAAGTTGTGGATAGGCTTTGTGGACATTGTGAAGAGAGGAGAATTTCCCTGTCTCAGAACATTTGGTACTACTGAGGTTGTGGTTGGTCATCCACTTACAAAGAGCAGGCTCAGGTGATTGAGACCAGGAAGCCTGCCTAGCTATTAACATGGTTAATACCATGTGGTCTTGCACAAGTAGTGCTACAGAAATGTACCTTGAAAGATATAAGCCCCTCCAGACAGGCAGTGGTGTTTCTTGGTATTTTTAACACAGGCATGTTGAGCAGAACGTTGATGATTTCTTCAGAGATCAAGAAATTCCCCAAGCAAGATCATCTGCTTAAATTTGCTGAAGCACCTTAGAGCAGTACAGCAGTAGGAGGTTTTTTGCAGATGTTCTCCAGATGTTATTGGCATGCCCGTTTTTGAATAATGGGAAGGATATAAGTACTGTCCATGTCCTTCCTACTCCCTCTCCTTTGTTTTTTCTTCAGCGAAAAGGGGTTTGCCTACATTGTTAATTTAAGTCCACAAACTTTCATTTTAAACTACAAAGCAGTTCTTGAGTTTCGGGAAGAGAAAAAATACCCTGTGACATTCAAATTGATTATTTGCCAAGTGTGTGTTTAGAGCAGAATTAAAAAGGCTGCATCTTTGTTAAAGTATTAGTGAACAGCAGTTTAATTAAGCCTGTGCACAACTGCTTCTTAGAAGATTTTGTCTACACTGTTAATTTCAAAGTGAGACCTGAATCTATATCTCAGCTGCAGGCCGGTGCATTAACTACAGGTTCCCTTGAAGCCCTTGAACAGGCCCCAAGTTTCTCTTCATCTCTTAAACCTGCGCCCATGTTCATAAAGAGTTACGTATTATTTAAGATACTCCTGTCCAGTTTTCTGTGAATGATTGGAAGAAGTCTGTTCATGCAGACACCTGCATTGCCACCTCCAAAACTAATCCGTGCTGCTTGGTGGAACGGCAGTTTTGGGTATTCTGGCGTTGTACTGGGATATCGGACACAGTGAATGGGAACGCATTTTGGGGGATTTCCAGGGCATCTGGTACCTGGCAACTATCGGTTCTTACCACTCATTGTCAGCTTTGTTACTAAACAAGATTTAGGACTTAAAATATGTTAGTATAGAAACATTTGCACTAACAGAGCTAAACTACAAAAATAGCAAAATACGTTAAACGTGGATTGTTAAACAGTGTTCAACTGTTGTTAGTCATAAGAGCTATCAGAGCTCTTCCAAAGACTCAGTTAGCCTGAAGATCTGGTTAATCAGCTTCTACAGGACATCCAGGACCAGAGACAACTTACCCAGGCTGTTCTTGGGGTCACAGCTTTTCTGCTGCCACCATTAAGGACAGATCCTCTAGTTGCCCAGGTCCATTCTTTTGCACAATCTCTTTCTTCTCCAGTGCAGGATGGAGTCAGTCCGGCTTCTCTTTTCCTGTTTATCTGCACTTCATTCCCTGTCACCAAGCACTGGGACATTTTGTGGCAATATGGGGATGTGGTGGGTTGACTTTGGCTGGCCATCAGGTGCCCACCCAGCCACTCTATCACTCCCCTCCTCAACTGGACAGGGGAGAGAAAATGCAACAAAAGGCTCATGGGTCGAGATAAGGACAGGGAGACCACTCAGCAGTTACCATCACGGGCAAAACAGACTTGACTTGGGGAAATTAATTTCATTTATTGCCAATTAACAACAGAGCAGGATAATGAGAAATAAGAACAATCTTAAAACCCCTTCCTCCCACCCCTCCCTTCTTCCCAGGCTCAACTTCACTCCCGATTTCTCTAATTCCTCCCCTCGAGTGGCACAGGGGGACAGGGAATGGGGGTTGCGGTCAGTTCATCACACATTGTCTCTGCCGCTCCTTCCTCCTCACAGTCTTCCCCTGCTCCAGCGTGGGGTCCTCCACTGGTGCAGGTGGATATCTGCTCCACCTCACAGAAGAAAGACCTGAGATATTAAGCAGGAGGACGTGCTCAATCAATAATGCTTCTATCTTTTCCTGATAAATTTTATTGGGTTTGCACCATTGTTGATGAGCGAACTGAATTTTTTTTCAGAGAGGCACTGGTATTGGGGTGGCATGGCAAAGCCCAGCAAACAGCTGAAATGGGATTTAGCATATGTCAAATAAATACAGGGAGGGTTTGTTAGGATTGTTGTCTATTTTCGTCCTGATGTAATGTTTTATAGCAAACTCATAGAAACTTTGACAAGAAATGTTGGAAGAGTAGTCTGTAAGACGGACAGTGTATGTGCATCATGATACAGAGAAGCTTCACAAAAGGAAATTAAAGGGTAGAATTATTTTTAAGTACAGCACAATAAGGTCCAAGCCTCCAAAACTAAGTAACGGTTTGAATGAGTGCAGGTTGCAGATGTTGAATCCACTTAAGCCTTGTTTTAAAACACGTCAAACAAATGGTGTTGGCTCATAAAGGATTAAAATGGCATCAGGGACCATTTTTAACAGTAACAAAAGCTACATCCCTGTGGTTTTTGGAGGGTTTATTCTTCTTATCCCACCCACCAGCATAGACATCATAGGTTACATATTCTATAGAAGATAGATATTATTCTCAAGATCTTCCGTTATCTCTCAGATTTCTGTTCTGTTATTGTTCGGTCTATAATCTCAGTAAGACCCCCAATGTTTGGCCTGTGCTGCCTGAGTTAGAAGATTGCTCCCAATTTTCCAGTTAGGTCAACCAAAAAAATTAAGATATGACAGAGGGTCAGTGGAAGAAATTCATATCAAAACAACTGCTCACCATGTCATTATGACAACCTGCTGTAACAAATGTGCTTCTGTTTTAACTTATGACAATTAATTGCTAAAAGTAATTTAATCTGACAGTGGCAAGATGTTGAAAGACTCGTGAAGATGTCATAAAAACGACCTTTCTGCCCATGTGCAACCAAAAGCCATTTTTAACAAGAAGCCTCAAAAACAGTACAACTTCTTTTGTACTTTGTTAATTAGTTATTGATTTGAAACAATGCTCTGCCAAATATTGTCAGATTAGCTAGACGCCAGCAAGGTCACGGTGTGACAGTCTAGTCCTGATAATCTTATGGTATATAAGAAATCTTTTTTCTCTGAACCTTTTGTTCCGATATCCTGAGAATTACATTTCCTGGCTTTAGCATTTGTGCTAATTTAAAATACAGCCAAGCTGTCTGTTATGTAGTTGGATGTTTTGAGTTGTTAAAAAATGACAGTGCGTTAGAAGAAAATTGCTAGTGATCTAATGTCTAATGATCTTCGGCGGCGGCGATGCACCGCTGCTGCAACGCCAACGCCCTCACTAATCTGAGCGGAAAAGAGCCTGCGCGAGGGAGTCGCAGGGTTCAAGCCAGAGGTAAAACGAGCAAGTCCTGAGGTTGTTTAGCGACTCATCAGGATTAAAGATCATTTCCTAGCTGACATTATTGCAAAACAAAAATAACGGAGGTGGGTCTGGACGGGAAAACTGAGAATTAAGACTTGAATGGCTCAACATTCAACTTTTCAGATTACTGAAACGAGAACCAACAGAAAACACAAATCTGAATTTCAGATTGTGTTTGTCATCTGTTTAGATAATTATTTTATAAGCTAATGGCAGTTACTTCAAATACAATTAATTGTAGTACGCTACATATTAAGGCACTTCAGCAAATCTTTATAACTGTACATTAAATAAATAATATATCAGTTTACTTAAAGCACTGAGCACTTTGCACTCTTTATTAGGAGAAATCAAATAGCTTTGAGCCTGTTAAATCTTTCTTTCACTTAAATAACTGCTCTTGAGTGTATGTAATAAATAGAGACAGAGACGTCAAGAAGAAAAATACAGGGCGAAGCCATTCTATTTAGTTTAACTTGTGTAAGAGATATAAACTCTGCAACAGAGACTTTACAGCTGAGCTTTGTTCTGAAACTGTAGCTGTTAATGAAAATACTAAGTTGTTGTTTTACTTAAATGTGTTGAAGTTTGTTAGATTCATTGTTTCCTGTGGTGGGGAAATCTGCATTTTTCTTGGCCAAAATGCTATTTTTCTTGCAATAGCATGGTTAAAAAAAAGGTCTGTTTCTCATTACAACATATAAACAGATTGAAAGAACTGGAAAGTAAAATAGTCTTTAAGTAGTTTAGGAAACAGAAAAATAACACTTCTGCATTGGGAGTTTTTGAACGTTTCAGATGCATTCGTTTCAAAAGAAATTGTTTTTAGTGTTTAGAAAAATGCATGTAATCGTTTAAACAACTGGCATGATCTCTCTTTGTGTCTTGCGAAGATAATTCTTTCTGTAAAAGTATTGTATTCATTTTTATTTACTTGTCCCCACAATTAATCTATTAATTGCCAGAAACATGGCTGGTAGGGAGGACAGCTGCGAAGATACAACCTGATGGTTTGTTTTAGAAATGCTCTTTTGTTCCCATAATTCAATCACACAAAAGGCCGTCTTTGGTGATGTTCGTTACGTTAGGCAGAAATATGTTGTAGGCAAAATCTCGATCCCTGAGATTAAGCAGTTTGGAAAGAAAAACGTTTGAGGAGACATAAAAAAGATGCATGTAGAATGTAGGGATACGTAGCAGTAGTATTGTACTGAAGTGCAACTGCCCCAGCCTTTGGGTATTCTTACCAATTGGAGTCTCTTTGGCCAAACTGCTTTACTAGTTATTTAAATTAGAGTATGTAAGTCCACCCACAGAGGTTGGCAGATACCGTGCTTGGAGCATCATGGCACAGGGATTTTCATGTGAGCCGTACAGGTATTTGTCAATAGCCACGGTACGACTGTGCAGAGAGGACTGGTCTGAGGAATTGTTATTACACCTCCGGTCTGACGAGTTTCCCCATGCAGGATTTCCAACCTGTTTGCCAGAAGACGCTGCTTCAAATTCGGGCTTCCTTCACCTGGAACCCTGCAAGTTATATGGAAAGGGGAAAAAAATATCAAAAAAGCAAAAATCCAAAAGTCTGTCAGAGAGCTAAAAGGGAAATCAGTTATTTTTTTTCTAAAGTAAAACTTCCTTTGATTCATTTCCCTCCTTCCTCCTATTCTCTTCTCCTGCATCTCTTTCCTCTCCGTGAGTCAGCAATGTTCTTGTCCCCAGACTAAAAAAGACAAATGTCATATTTGTGTTTATTTACGTTCTTGTCTTAATGATAAAATAATTCTCTTAGGTGACTCCTGCCGCGTCTGTCAATTTGGAAACAATTTAAATAAAAAGGACACTGCAGATATTCAGGGGCAAGACCTGGTTTGAAGGAAGGCTTTTAACTATTTCCTCTCCAGCTCGATAGGAAGCAACTGGCCACTAAAAAAAAACCAACCACCCCTCACTTAAAATACCAACCCCAAGCTTTTGCTGGAGGTGATAATTAAGAGCCACTGAGAAACGATTTTGTCTAAATTTTTCTTCTTGTCGGTCTTCTTTCCTGCACTTTACCAGAAGACGGTTGGGTGGTGATGACAGGACATGCCAGACTCCAGCAGAAGTAATAACGGGAAAATCCAGACAGGAACAACAGCCTGACAAAGTTGTCTTACCCTGGCTGACAAGCAGATACTTTAACCAGGGAGATGATGCTGTAATAACTTTTGAGACTTAATTAATTTAGCCTGAGATCTGGGTTTTACTTTATAAACAGCAAACCCCTTCACATTGCAAAGTGCCTTGAATTTCCTAATAAAAAGCTGAAGAAATAGGGAGGGCATTTGAACACAGCAACCTCGCAGCAGAAAATATTCACCGTGCAAAAGGGCTGAGACTTTGCTGCGTGGAGTCATTGCGGATTGAACAACGCGGGTAACATTTGCTGCTTGCTTGCTTTCTTTTTGCACGGATCTGCAGCCAAACTCACCATTCTCAACTTTCAGTTCAAATACAAATCTAAGAAATTTCACCTGCAACGTGAGCCTTTTAAAAACACTCATATATTCTTGTAACATCTGCGAGGTCCTGACGTGGCGGTGCTCTGAGGACCTCCTGTGAAGACCTACGTTTGCCAACACCGAAATACAGTATGAGGTCAGCAGTGCATTAATGCAGCTGTGACCACTGGCACCTCTGTGAAGAATAGCTGTGGGCGCTGACGACTTCCCTCCGTGGTTTCAGGCCATTGTTTGCCTGAAATATTTTTGAATATTGTTTGAAATATTATAAATGAGGGTTTGGAGGCAGGTCCCGTGGCCGAGGGGGTGGAAAGAGGGTTTTGATTTCCAGGGTCAGCTTGTCCCTCACCAAGCAGAGGTGGTTGGAGCACTTTGGAGACAGGAGGAGAGAGTGGTTTGGGGTTGTTTTTTCTAAATTCAGAAGTAGCTCTAGGTTATTGGTTGGGAACTGTATTACTTGAGGGCTTACCTGGGAAAACTTTTCTATGGTTTGGAGTTGCGTCGTTTTTTCTCTTGTGTGCAATAAAGCTGGATATAAAGGCGAAAAGTAACTCCCTCCTGCTGCCCCAGGGGAGGTTAGGATCCGAGCGCCCTTCATTCCCACATATACATAGCATAGCTCTGAATTTTATTTCCTGACTGCCATCACGAGGGAAAGCCCAGCTCGTGTCTGAAGTGGGAAAAGTGGGACAGGATCCGAAGCCGTCTTGGATGGTAATTGCGGTGGGAGCTGGGGAGAACAGGGGCCCCGGGGAGGAGCCAAAATACAAAATGTAAAAAACCTGGCTAGACTGTGTCAGTCCTGCATTAGCTAAAACTTGCCATTTTAAACCTAATCTCAGTGGTCATGCCATAGCAAAGCGTGGGTATCACCGCCTGCTCCCAAGCCAGCCCTTCATCCCTTTTGCACTGATGGTGACAGTTTAAACATTGTCTCAGTCTGCCAAATGCATTTTTGTTTTACATCTTTTATTTGACTACCAGATATGCCAAATATTGCACATTTCATGTAATACTTACTCGTTTAGCAGGTCTGTCGAGATTGCCTGCCTTCTTGATAAATTGTCATGAGTCTGGGAGGTGGGACTACTCTCTAACTTAATACGATGTGCATTTAACTGCGATACGTAAGACTTCTGGTCTCCCTTTCGGCTGCTGACTGTATACACACAACATCTTTGTTACTAGGGCTTCATAAGCAATATTGGGAACACTTCCATCACTGGCCCACTTCACAAATAAAATAGACACAAGAAATGACACAGAATCACCTCAAATAGATCTGGGAATAAGACTGAGATCCGTAATGTGAAAAATGCAACCTTAAGTCGCTTTGCCGTATTGCTTTCTGAAGGCATGTGCCAAATCGTGAGCTTGGCTATGCTATTTATATCTGCAACTCCACGAATGACCAGACTTAGCTATTGTGATACCTGGTCTCCCCTTCTGCCTCAAAAGCAGCTGCTACCTACTGCCAGAGTATATATCTTGCCCCCATCTCAGAAAGTGCCCTTAAAAAGATAATATAGTCTTTTTATTTCCCCAATTATTCCTGCGAGATAAGTGTAAGAGGCTGGTGGTTTTACATCCAAAGGCGCTTGGTTTAATCCCTGCTAAGGTCATAAGTAAGGAAAAATTCAATGTGACTTTCTGAATGCATATGAACACAGTTGCTGAATAAAATAACATCACTCACCAATAATGCATTTACATTATTTTAGTGTTGAACCTTTGCAGATTCAACGCTCTGTGTTTCCATAGAGCTACACCAGACGTTGGTGACCATGAACCCGCTGTGCCACCTACACAGCTGATCAAATCCTGCTGGGTTTTGTTGTTTTAATGCAGCACAGTATGCAAAGAAAATCCATACAGAACCCGTAGAAGAAGGGAGGAAAGAAGCGTGTCCTCCATTCAGACTTTCAAGGCCAAAGCATCTATGCTTCAAAGCGTCTATGATTTTATCTCTTCCCCTCTTGTTTTCTCTCAAGTTGTCTCTTTCTCACTCAACTCGGGATGCAGCAACTGAAATAGCTCCCTTGACCCACTGCTCAGTCTTCATCGTCCTTGCTTCCCAGTGCTCCTGGCAGGACCTGCTAAACTGAATTTCAGATGCATGTTGTCAGATCTAAGATTTGTTACAAATTTGCCTCCACCGTCACTTTTGCTCCTGTGTCTTCTCCCCCAGTCACGGCTGCTTTGCCGCTGAGATGGTCTTGATGTTGTTACCTTCATCTGCTCTCTTCTGCAGCCTCCTTTTGTCTTGTTTCATACAACTGGACTCGCCCCAGTGCAGAAGGCAGTCCATCACCATCCTTCCTGAAAATCCAGTTATTTGAGAGTTCTGCAAGAGCCAACCCATCTTCGTATATGTGTATCTCCATATAGGTACCATACAGACTAGTGTTACCCATTTCAGTAAGTAAAGCAGAAACACAATTCCTACTGTTAGTAAAATGTCCTGCTGCCTCCTGGGATCACCTCTTGGGCTGGAGTCAGAAACATTTCAGAAATATCTGTGCAAGAGTTCTCTCAACTCTGTGATTAAAACGGTAAAAAAGATTTTCAGGTAGATGGGATGCTTCCTAATACACTGGAATTTCTCCATTAAAGATCAAATCTTGTTGAATGGCCCGAGCTAGACACTTTAAAGTCTTGTCTTCAGGTATTCATGCTGCAGAAAAATATCAATACGAGATCTTTGCTTCCACTTTTTTCCTGGTTTTCGTTTCTATCCTTTCCTTACTTTCCTCGTCTTCTCTGGTTGTAATACCATAGCTGCTGTCTTTGGGGGGAAAAAAAATCACATGCTGGCTGTTTTTTTGGCTTCTGTTCCAGCTTTCTTGCCTTCAAAGCCTCTTAGACCTTGTCCTGCACTGAGGTTTTGGAGCTGCTCTGGTGATAAAAAACCATCATACGGTTTCATTATGTTCCACCGTAATGAAACAGTTTTTGTCTCATGTGAGGCAAATATTTGCAAAAGGAGTGAGGAAGATGCAGCAGGTGATGAGCATCATTTAGTACTCGTAAGGGTGCTGTTGGGGGAGGAAGAAGAGAGGGCAGCTTTTGGAAAAGGGTCATGCCAGAACAGGAGGTGTGTAGTAGAAGGGGCAAAAGAGACTTGATATCACCTTTTTTTTTAATTTGAGGGTTGTGAAAGGAGGGGCCGTGTATAAAGGGCCGTGAAGTGTAAATGCAAGCACAGAGGAGAAGGGAGTGTGGCGATGGGAGGACGTGAGGAGGACACCAGAGCCATGAGGGGCAAGACGGGGTATTCCCGGTGGTGGCAAACCCCAAGCGCCCATCTCTGGGCTGTTGGGTTCTTCAAAGGACTGAAGAGGTGTTTTTAACTCTGCTGGTATTACAGCCAGTGGCAGAGTTCCTCCTGACTTACGGGGTACCTAATTAGACCAGAGCTTCACAAATCCTGCCATGGCAGGAGCATGGATTAAAATCTTCCCCATTCATCTTCAACATTCGCCACCCATGCCTTCTGGTTTGTATATACACTTACATACATATACATAGATACATATATTAACTTGCTTTTGCAAGTGTTGCTTTCTAGAAAGTTTCCAGTGAAATCTATTTAATTTTTACTGGGTCCATTACCTAGGAGTGCTGCAAAATGTGATGCTGGCATGAGTCAGGTTATGATAATCCAGAACTGCATACCAGCAGGGAACAAACTCTGTCCCTTCGCTGTTCATTTCAAACCTTGAAACATACGATTTTCCTTCAATAGTGCAGAGTTTTCTGTACAGAAAAATGTATCTTTTATTGGACAGAAGATAGCAGTGTTAGCCAGTGGCCACTGAAAACACTATTTCATCCTGGATTGTTTCGGTGACAGACTGCTACTTCTAGGTTATACTTTTCTATTGTTATGTTATATATTAATTTAATGATTTTTCGGAAGGGTTGGGGGAATTGCAGAAGTTTGCCTGCCCCAAGGCTCACTGAGGCAACGGGACGAGCTGTACCCAGCTGCAAAGGTCCTGCTGGTGCGAAAGGATCTAACATCTCCAGGGAAGGGCTGGAGACAGGAGACCTGAGCCTTCTCCATCTCTCTGCCTCCCAGCCAGTGTGCAGTTCTGTTCTCCCGTATTTAACACATGTACCATACTTGTTTACAGTAGCTCATCAAGCTAGAAGGAGAAATTGTTTTGCTGTGATAAGCGGTAATTATAGAAACCACCTTCAAGTAAATTGTTAAAAAGCTATTCAGTTGTATGGCGTATTTCCCTATTTGTAGGCATTTCACTTTTCACTTGTCGCAAAAAAAATGTGATTCCAACTCCTTGATTTAAAAAAAACAAAGCGAAAGGACAGAGCTGTCACCGGAGCTGAAAACTAATTTGATTTTCTTGATTTGATTTTTTTTGAGTTTCGATGAATTAGAAGTTTGAGATAGGATGTGAGCTGCTCTGCCCCAGTAAAGTCTGCAGTAGTTCAAGGCCTCCAGCTCTTGCCCCATCTGTAACTTTCCAGCAACAGGTTACTTTTTTAAAAAAAAAAAAAAGTAAAATTTGGCATTGAAACAGGAAATATGTGAACCTGTCACAGTAAGCAGTCTCAAAGGGCAAGCTGCTTTGCAGGAGCTAATTAACCTTAGGAAATAATTACACAAATATGCAAATGTTGTTTAGATAATTCCATGTGTTATCAACTCAGGTAGTCCATCATAACTGCAGACCTTGCAATGTCTAGGTGTTAGAATCTGGCATAGTTGATAAGGCTTCGGTTGCTGCATCACTTCAGCTTGGTATTTAACAATGAATGACTGTGATATTACATTAGTAAATTCAACCTGTTTTTTGAATGCAACAGAACGTAACACCGTATTCACTGTGTGCACACTGCTTATCTGCGTATTCCTAATGGCTCCAGCCATTAAAATGTTATATACCTCTCCACTCCTAACGCTAGCAATATTGGAAAAAATGACAGACCGAAATCTGTGGTCTTTTACTCCGCTTTTTTGCACAATGGATGGCCCAAGAATTTACCCACAATCATTTTGGGTTTTCAGGGACTTAAAAACAATTACAGAGAGAATTTTAAATCTGCAAGCTGGTTTTCTCAAAGCAAAACCTCTTATTAAAACAAGATGAGGCGCAGCATTTTATACAAGCGTGTTTCTGTTAGCATAGACCCCAAGACAACGTAGTCATGGGCTGCCATTCTTGGTGTGAGGTCCTCCCAAAACCGAGCCCAGCTGGTCTAGGCTGGAGCAGACCAGGACATCCCTAACCCATGCCAAGAGTTGAGTCGAGGCCGAGCAGATCGGCGACCGGCAATCTCTTCCCTACCGCAAGCTGCTGCTTCAAGCAGCTGTAGGAGAGGTTCTGGCCCTGGGATATTAAATGGCTTCACATATATCAGGAACATGAATTTATTAATCATTGACATATTATTTTCATAGACTGTACTATTAAACTAGTTGATTAAACTATTGATATTAAAATGAAAAGCTCCATATTGACCGTTTATGATCATTTTTTGAGCAATATCTATTTTGGTTTTAAAAGTGGAGCATTTTTTATACACAGTTAAGAGATAGTGTTTAAAAAATACTGAAAAAAAAAAGTCTTTTATCACTAGCAAAAGGAATCTGTTCTTAAACCAGTATTTATGAATACTCATCTCTTCCACATGAAATAAAATTTCATTCTATTTGCAAATGCTTGATGATCATTTCTCATTCAAAAGGAATGTGGCAAGAGCATCTTTTTGATTAGCCCCATGCTGCTGTCATTAACTGAATCAGAACCTAATACCTGGCTACTTATATTCTATATTACTTTTATGGATGCCCCTTTTATAGCAGGTTCCAGAAATGTGTGCTTCCTCTAGCATTCAGGAAAAGGAATAAATATAACATCAGCAATCTAAAATACCTTGGCAATACTTGTGTTAAATTATTTTAGCCACCTTTATCTCCGAGGCAATCTTCAGTGGGATTTGCTGCGTGCAGGTATGACAGGTGTTCAATATCTGATAGTCTCCGTAGCATTGGTAGTCACTGGTGGCAATTGAGGTATATTCGCTCTATTTTTATCAGTGAAAAGGACTACAATACAACAGTTATTAGGAAAAAGACATGGACGTCTTTTCATTTATTAGTGAATTAAAGGGTAAATCTTACTGATAGTACTCCATTAAAACCGGAGGCAGGCAAGATTTTGCACGATGGGAGCACAGGCGAAGGTTGAGCGTTCGGTGCTCCATTCCCCACCCCGGCACCACGGAGCTGGGGTGCAGGAGCAGAGTCAGGAGGTACCTGCTCTGCAGCAACCCGACAATGTGCCTGTTTTGGGATTACTTCGCGTTGGTTAAGCGTCACACGGAGACCTTTTCACATAACATGGTTCTCAATTTTTTTTTATATTAATTACATATATTGGGGGGGGGGGGGGCAGGTTTTCAGAGGGATGAAGACCCACAGCTGTGACTTCCACACCTCTGAAAAACCAGACTGCTTATTTAGACGTAGAATTACCAGTTACAGATGAGCAACTTTCAGCAGCTCAAGTTCAAATTTAAGTTCAGCTTTCCCAGCATCTTTCCATCTCAGTCTGATTCACAAATGAGAATGCATTCAGCCTCAGCTTCCTTCAGAGGTACGTGGCGTGATTTCTCCATTCCTTTCTGTGCAATCATATAGATACTTGTACAGACTAAGAGGCCCCCACTTTATCAAACAATTTAACAAGGTGGTGTATAAGTGCATCGTATTTAGCTGCAGTGAAAAGAAGGAAAGCAACAGCTGCCTGAAACTGTCACCTTTCGTACTGAAACTGCAGTATCCAGCCTCATAATTTAACCCAGGCCAGGCAGAGGAGGTTAATCCCTGGGTCCTCATGGACCCAGCACAATTCGAAATCCTAAGGAGACCGGCCATATCCTGCAGTCGGCGGTGCCCGCTCCTGCAGCCAGATGTTTCTTGTACGGACACGGCGCCAGTTTATTCTCCGTCTGAGTTGTTTAACATACGGGCTTGTTACACGGGGAAAAAATAAGCAGATGCTCTGAAGAAAGAGCTTTTCTTCTAAACATACACGACTCCTCCGAACTCCTTCTCACACATATGTGCGTTTCTTACCATGTTTAGGGTTTAGCAGAGTATGTACAGCAACACAGTTTATCCTGACATTTTATAGGGTTTTTTCACCACTAACAAAGGAAACTGTAGTTACAGTCTATATCTAACTCGTTCTAGCTCATTTCTTTTTGCTTTTATAAAATCCTATTGAGCCTTTCTACCGGACTGTGAAGCTGTGCAGTTAATGATTCAGTTTACTAGACCACTGGTTATGCTTTAATTGGTGGAAGGTTTTTCGGGCTGCGTTTCTTAATCCTTCAGAAGCTTCTTGCTGCTGTCTTAGTCTTGTGGAAGCCTGAAAATGGAATATTAACCAGAAACAACTTCTTCTTTTTGTCAGAACATTAAACGAGGGTTATGTACCTGTACAAAAATTGCTGTTATGAGAATTAATGGTAACATTATTATTTAAAAACAAGTATCTTCTGAATATTTAACTAAAATAAATCTTTTAGATAAACTAGTCATTTTAAAACTCTCCTGGTGTTTTACTGTGCCTTTTCCATATGTATCATAATTAGAGCACATCACTTTTCTGTAGGAAACTCCAGCACAAGTTGTCCTTCAGCTTTATCTTAATAACTGGTCTGTCAATCATATTTTCTTCATGAAATTTCTTTTGAAAAACTTCCCTCTTTCCTCACAAAGGGAGGAGTCTTACCTCCTTTACCTACCTCTACAATCAAATTTCAAAACAGGGTTGAAAGAAAATAGGCCCTTTCTCACGCTGAGGTGGTTTACAATAGTTGATACATAATTAGTTAGAACCATGTTCTGTCATAGTCAATCAAGAGCGGAATCTGTCCAGGATTGAGAATACCTTCAGTGCTTTTTGGCAAATTTGATAAATATGTTTTAATCGCTGATACCTTAGAGAAAAAAATTTTGAAAGCACATAATTGTTTTAAAAGCTTTGGGTCCAGATCCATAAAGATTTGTAGCCATCTCACTCTTATGTAGGAACTCAGGCATGAGAACAGAAGTAAAAGCCTAAATCCACCGCGTTATTTAGTTGTCTGTCTTCCCATTGATTTTAGACACTCATAAGAGCTTAAATTCCCAAAACTGAGTTTCAGAATGGGACTAAGACCTAAATCACTTCAGTGTTCTTGGTAAAGTTACAATAATTCACACTATATAATTAGCATCTTCTGATTGCCAGTGGCTCTTGCTGGTTTGTACTTTATTTTCCCCAAGGAACTGAGGCTTTTGTGGTCTGCATCTGGGTCACCTAGGTGTATGAAGTTGGTGGTGGAGCAGAGCAAAGGGGAAAGGGATGCAAATTTTAGTAAATGACGTGACCTTGACTGATCAGCCCTTTCTGGCACAAGAGAGCCTGGAAAGCGCCTGCAGTGTTGTGCTAGAGGTGTGAAATCCTGGCGGGGCAGGGGAGCTAGCAGAGCATCTTACTCTTGTCATCTGAGACTAGACAGATTTGTAGTTACGACATGGACAACCTGAGAAATAAGTAAAATACAGAGGGGTACAGGGCTTTCTGAGAGCCTCTAAGGTAGAGGTGGGAGTGCACAGCCCCAGTGTTTGAGGAGAGTGCACTAAAATCAGTGTATGTCATCCCAGTGCCTTCGGTGACTCTTACATTGACTGGCGTTCACAAATTCTTGTTCAATAATAAGAAAAAGCACTTCCCTAACTACCAGAGACTCTGAAATAATGGCTAATGTGTAAGCAGTAAAGAGGTGTTTCATCTGCGCTGTATCTCATAGTCTGCGGTTGCAAAAAGTAGCATTTAAAAGAGTAGTTGCAAATGCCATAATTTTAATCTTTGGCAGATTTCTGTTGACCCATAATATGAAAAAAAACTGTAAAGACTGAAATTATATTTATATTGTTCCTACTTGTTTTTATTTGTTTTATCAGACTAAGGCTTAACTACTTTAAACAAACCAGCAGTGAACAAACATTTGACAAAGAGTTGTCAAAAGAATGAAAATCAGAGTAGTGGCTCATAATTTCTTTGAATGCCTCTGTTTAGCTGAATTGCCATCATGGTATTTAGACAAAATTTTGCAGATGCATAATTTTTTGTTGTATTTATTAAAATAAGCCACAATAAAGCAACAGTTTTACTGCCTTTAAACTGCAATCTTAAATTTCTTTTATTTAGACAAACGAATCTGTTCTTTTTTTGACACCAGAGTATATTCATTAGAGGTTTGTCTTAACAAAACATTTTAACATATAGGAACACTTTGCTTTTAGACAGAATTGCCAGTTTTTAAAAGGTAATTGTTGCAAACGTGATTTCTTTCTGCAGGATAATGGATCTCCTGAAGAACATGCAATTTATGTTTGGGACCATTTTATTTCCCAGTCAGCTGCAGAGAACGTGTTTTTTGTTGCTCACAGTTATGGTGGACTTGCCTTTGTAGAGTTGGTAAGTGTGACTTCTCCATTGCCTTCTTTCCTGAAGTCTTTCACAGATTTTCTACATTCTTTGTGATCACATTCTTGAAAGCAGCCCTTTAGGAGCAGCTTTAAACCAATGGTCAGATACAGATCCGTGAGGATTTCTTTGCAGCTGCAAGGTCACTGCATTTTTCTCTGGTTTTGAGTTAGAAAATAAGTTCCCAAGTTTGCACAAACCTGAGAGACAGTGGGAAAACAAAACGCGTTGGATCCTCCTTGTCCAGGCTGTGTACCGAAAGGCAGCGCTCAATGAATTTCTGCTCTGGGGCAGAAGGACTGGAGGCGAAGACTGAGAACATACTAAGAACAGTTTTAAAGCAAAGTCACGTTAACAAATGGACCTTTTTGTATATAGATTGGAACTGAACACGAGGGGAAATTTGGGGGGTTTACCCAATTTTGCAGTTTTTCCACAAAGGTCTGCAGAAGTTGCTGGGAAGACTTTTTTGCAATTTATTGGGCTGTGGATAAACCCTGCAGTGGTGTAAGGTGGGGAGGACCCTGCTCAGTGTAAAGCTGCCCTGCCCCTGATGCTGGGACTGCTGAACATGCAGTTTGTCAGTCTTTCACCCTTTTATCCAAAGGCAAATTTGCTGACCCCATCTGGTGTACGAAGTTGCCTGTTGAACTTGTACACCATTCTTTTGAGTGTAGCTATAGTCTCCTCACTTAATTGTGTTTTACTGAAGAAAACTAAAAAAATTCCTGTTTATTGTGGAAACGTAAATTGCAGAACATTGCAATTGGTTTTGTGGACACGGGAATCAGCAGACGTATATGTACATCTTTTGTCTATAACACGTTAGTTTAGTCTGACTGAAAGTTAGTAAAAGTGGTTCCTGCCTGAACGTAAGATGAATGCCTTAGTTAAGAAAAAGCATGCATGCATGAGTGTTTTGTTTTTAATCTTGTGCTGCTCTGAGTAGCAAGAAGAATCCAGAGCAGGACCACTTCTATTATTTTAAGAACTTAAGATTTTTGTTAACCCTTTTCATTTGTAGAAATTAAGGCCGTTTTGATTTTCCCTGTGCTTCCGGAAGAGTATTTTTAAAATATGTATGACGTAGACAGATTTGAGACTTGAGAACAGCTCAGCTGATCATTTTCCACAGGTATTTTATTACCAGGTCAGTAAATAGTCTCAAAACTAAACTTTTAAGAGACCAAATTAGTGAAGATGAGTAATTCCTTCTATAACCACAACTTTGGGCAAGAAACAGGTTGCGTTGCATGTGCCTGTTGCTCCTCGGATGCAATGAAGGGTAGGGAGCATCTCTTCTCTCTTGGCTTTCCTGAGCTGTGGTTGTGTTTCAGCCCAGGTTATTCTGGTGTGCCTCATCTGTCCAAAGTGAAGCGTTAGCAGAATTTCTGTAGGTTTTGTAAAGCCACGTTGTTTGGGTTGCCGGACGCCTACAGATACATACGCTTAGCACAGGGCGGGAATAAAAATCGGCTGGAGACCTTTCTCGGTGTTTCCTAAACAAAGTGCTTATTCGAAGGAGGCTTGGAGAGTTTTTCCATCACATTTCAGTCAATGGCTTGAAGTGGCATGGGTAACAGATGACCAACGTGTCGTTCCCATTTTGCCTGTTTCTCTTGTCACACTGGTGGATATTTCTTCACTTTTGTTCTACTTTAATATGAAGCACACAGATGTTTCAGAACAAGACTTGACTTCTGACCTTGGGGCTTCCAGGGTCAGGGTGCTCAGGGCCTGTGAAATTATCACAAGCTGAGCTAAAGTTTTTATCCATCACAGGAAGCAACCAGTAAGTAAGAAGTTAAAAAGGAGCTTTGTCAGAGAGACAAGATGGTCTCAGTAAGGGTCAGCTTCTGTAGTCTGCTGTCTCTGCAGGAGATGCATGCCTGAGAGGAAGAATATAATATATAACCATTGGCACATCACATATCTGTCATGCAAAACTAGACCTGAGAAGTATATTTAATGTAGCCCAATTGTTTTTTAAAAAATCAAAGGATATTAACAGCTGGTTTTGGTAGAGGTGGTTTGATATCTGAGGTCCACTGAAAGCATTTTAATTAAATAATGTGTACACTGAAGCAGATATCATTGAAATAAACCCTGACCTATTTTATCACAATATTAATTTGTAAGATTTTATTTTGTTATGATCTCCTTTCTCTTCAACTTTATATCCATATGGCACTTAGTAATTGCAAAGAGCTCAAAAAAAAAGAAATGGAGCAGCTGATGGGCAATTACTGTCTTATGACAAATACATATTCGATCACTTCACTTTCTTTCCTGCCTTGTGTGGGGGAGATGATGAGGGTGATAGAGCAGCTACACCATATAGCAACCGTACCACCTCTACACTTGCTATGCAAGAATTTTCGGTCAACTGATTCATAAAATTGTAGGTTACAGTAGTTATGGAGACCTGTTTCACAGCTGCTCCTTCTGCATCCATGCCTCTTACAGGAGAGCAGTGTGAAGCATATGGCTTTGATTTGGAGTGAAGGTTTCTGCCTGGGCCCTCTGCAATTTACTGTGCCCGCAGGGAAAAAGAAAACAAGCAAAAAAGTCCAAAAACATTTGCGTTTTCAATGCGTATCTTTTAAATTCACTTTGCATGTTCAGTGCTGCGAGGTCTGTCCCGATCGTTTGCAATCATCTCAGTCACAGAGATCCCCAGCTCATCACTTCGTCATGGTGCAAGGCTCTCGATGAAAACCCGACGCTCTGGCATTAAGCAGAGAAACCCAAAAAACCCTGATATTAAGCAGAGGCTCATTCGTGGTCGTTCGTGCCATCACATGAGAAGAGCTGCTGCTCCCCCGGAGCAGCGCGGGGAAGCGTTCAGCCTTGCAGGGGCAGGACACGTCTGGGTGCCCCTTTGTTTGCAGCTGCTAAGGGAGCTGGCAGAGGAAAAGCAGCTCTGCTCTGCCTCGTCCCTTTGCTCTGCAGGTTTCTGAAGTCCAGTGCTGGGATGTGGACATGCATTTTGGTGGGAAACTCAAGGTGAAAAGAGAGCAAACATGACCATCGCGTGTGAATAATGCTATAAAAGGAGGAGCGTTTTTGTTTACAAACCTTTGGTGGCCAAACCTGGTCTTCATTCCAAATTTCATCTCACCATAAAAATCAGGCTATGGTTTGGAAGTCCTTCATTAAACAAACCAGTAAAACTTGGCTGCAATTTTCAAATACATGCCACAGCATCTAGCATTTTTATTGGTCTTTGCAGCTTTTTAATCTACATTTTTGCATGTCTGTGATTGCGAGATGTTAAGAAAAACAGGGTGAGTCGGTAATATCATGCTTGAATGCACAGAAACTGTTACCCAGTTACTGCAACGTAGGCACGCAATTTCTGTACCTTGCTGGGTCATAGATTACTAGGGGAATAATTGAAAGTGATTGAACATGTGTGGGAAGTAAAGTTCCACCAATAAATGTAATTAGTTGTATTGCTTATAGCTTGAATTACAAATGCTAATCATAAGCCATATGCTAAAATGTATCTTAATATTTAGTAATTAAAACTTTGTGTAATTGTGGTTTGAAATTAAATGTGCATCTAATAATATCTGCACGTAAATTACTTTTTGAATACACAGCACTAAAAATAGTTGTTGGGTCACTGTGTTCTGCTAATTATTGATTTTGAAAAACTCAAGCCATGATTCATGAACACATCTCCACTTCTTACTTCTGTTATCCCTTACACAGTGTAGTCGGGGATTTATTTTCAGAAGCAGCTTGCTGTAGTTGACGGTAAATTGTGGAACTTTCCCAACTCCTAGCTTATAATAATTTTATGAAATTTAAGAGAAAGTGAGAATTTCAAGTTGATGGAGTCAATTTTATATTTAGTTTACAGAAAATAAGTTTCTGGTACAACGCCTCCTTTGGGTTTTTCTGCCAAATTTTGTGGGTTTACAATTATTTTGCTTTAAAAAGAATGTTTTCCCTTGTCATTGCCTGCATGAAAGACCCACAAGGGAGAAAAGATATATTGTGCCCCCGCGCCTACCTGAGTGCTGTGGCCATCTCCTGCAGATGTAATTACAGCATCAGGGCCTGGCCGCCTGTAGAGGGGAGAGAAAGGGTGGTCCCAGGATGCTGGGTGACATGTAAAACTAGCCGTGTCCATCATTATAAAAAACACATGACAACTACTCATTTCAGAATCACAAGAAGAATTGTTAAATCTAAGCTTTCAAAATTGTCAATTAGGTATTCAGTATCCTGAGATTTAAAAAAAAAAAAAAAAGATTTTGCAGAAGATTTCTCCCATTTGCCTCCTGTATTCCTGAGACCTCAGGCTTTGCATTTTCAAGGGTTTCCTCAGCACCTTACGGACCAGAAGCGTAGCTTTTTTGTTTTAATTTTAGTTAAATAATATCTTTAATGAAAAAAAAGCAAAAAAACCACCAAATATCATGGGAATCGTGACAAAATTGTGAGAATCTGTAGTGGTATCTCCAGCTTACAGCATTCATACTGCTGTAAAAATACAAAGCGCACGGGGGAATGTAATATAATTAAATTAGGAGAAGGAAGGTAGGTTCATTGTCTTTGAGCAGATGAGAAACTATTCATTATGGTCTTTGTTGGCTAAAATGTTGGATGTATATATTGAGAATTTGCGCAAAGGTGTAGATAAATGTGTGTGTGTGTGTGTGCACGCGTGCACGCGTGTGTGTGTATTTTTAGGCAGCTTTGTTAAAAGGAGAGCCCTTAAAATGCACTGTTCAAATTACTGTATCCACTGTAGCATCCTAATTCCATCAAAATCAGCCAATTTTGTCCATTTGAAATAATTTTAGGTCCCTCATTTTGAGATACGCTCTGCAATACACTGCCACTTCATTTTGTTGTATTGTGCTGAGTACGGCGAGGACCTGACCCTGGCTAGAGCTGATAGGTGCCATAATAATAGCAATGATAAACGGACACCTGCTGAGCTACCTGGGAGTCTCTGAGGCTGCATCAGTATTCTGGCACAGGCAAAATGCAATTTAAGAGCCTTAATGACTGGGCTGTGAACCTGTCATTAGCTTTTCATTAATTTAATTTCCTGAAATTTCAGATTGAATGGTTTGTTATATTTGGCTTTTTATTTATATATACTTATGTAAGTATGTCTATCTACTTATTTTTTATATTTAGTTTGGCTCAAGAATTGATGAGCATAGAGCAGGTACTGTGGATATCCAACTCTTAATTCCCCTGGCTGACGTATTAAATCGAAATACATCTACTGTATGTAGATGTGTGGCAGAAACAACACGAGACCTGTGATGGTTGTAGGCAGCATGGGAGTAGAGCTGGAAGTAGAGAGCTGAGAAGCAAAACACCTCAGTGACCAAGATCCATATTGTGAAGAAACAAGGCAAGATATCACTGTTTCTCAAGGCTTTGTGAGCATTAAAGAACAACAAAAAAAAAAGAGGACATTCTTTAAATGTTGAATGTCAATTGGGAGAGCCGTATGGGATGCTGTCTTGTAGGTTTATGGGGACTTGGGTTATATGTCCAGTCTTTGGACATACCATCTCACCCAACTCTACCTGTTTTAGGTCTCAGCTTTTTCTGTGTTTTACACTTAAATTAGCACCTCTCTGAGACAGATCTGACTTAGGTAGGGACACTCAGAAAAATAAGTCTAAAAGTAAAAACAGGATCTTAATTCCATTTGGTTATTTATTTCAGCTATACTTTGTTGTGCTTCTTGGAAAAATGCTCCTTCCTCTGAAAAAGGTCAAACGAGAAATGAGGGTGGACAAGAGGAGCTAATGGAGAAACAGCAGTGGGTTGTGTAAAAAGGGTCGGACAGGACTGGGGTCACTAGCCTTGGGGCAAATTTCTTTTGGTATTTCCGTTACTGACATGGGCACACAAAGTAAGTATCCGCTAATGAAATTGGCTCCTGGCATGAAGTGGTAAAGTCACCGTTGGTACTCAGAAGTAGAATTTCTGCAGTAATAGAAATTAAAGGAAATAATACAAACTTTAGGACACTTAGGCATTGACTGGCTAGTCATCTGCATTTGTGTATGAAGAGTGATCTCATCAACAGGGCACAGCAGGGATGGGGAAGCCCTTGGACATGCGGTTTCATCGCTGATGGCTGTAAGTGAATGACCCGATAACGCGACAAAAGAGCCAAATGTGATCCTGTGATTTGTTCGCTCTTTCTATCCCAGGAAGGGAAATATTAATGCTGGCCAGCATGCTGGTGAGATTAATCTGAGATAATTTGAGACATTCAGGAGCTCGGTCCAGAAGAGATATGGGAAGAGGTGTCAGTACGCTCAGAGCGATGGAGAGTCTGTTTTACTAGAAACGATGAAGGATATGTGGACGTGCTGTGATGTGGTGCCACATGGAGATGTCCTACCTACGGTGAGCACCAGAATCAATATAGCCGTGGAAACAGCACACACACCCTCTAGGCTTATCAATCTTAATAAGAGCTGTGTAATCTGCTAATGCTCTTACATTAACTTTGGTAGCTGTTGAAGAAGAAGGTGGTTCGGCGTCTGTCCTGTATTTGCTACAGAAGCAGAGTTTAAAAAGCATGGCTTGTTCAGCCTGGCGAAGGAAAGCTTAGAGGGATTGGTAGCACTCTGCAAATACATCGGGAGAGTAAACAGCGGGGAGGGAGAGCCGTGTAAGCCAAAGAACAATGTTGGCACAGGAACAAATGGATTAAAACTGGTCATGAATAAATTTAGGGTGGAATTAGGTTTCTCACCGTTGGATGAGGAAGGCCTGTTTGGGAACAGGAGGACTGGGGCAAAGCTGCTACCCAGCGTGACCCACACATGGCAAGAGTTATGTGAGCAATTGGCTGGGACCGTCGGTCCTTGGTACGACCCAGGAGTCCGTGTTCCTGTGAAAGCCAACGTGTGCAGGTGCGTGTTTTCAGCCGCAAACAATTGGACCCAGTTTGGATTAATTTTTCTGGAGTCGGCGCCTCTCTGATTCCAGGCTCACTCCGCTGGAAGCGCTGAGTTTGAACCAAAACCAGGTCAAACCCCCAAACACCAATGTTTGCAAACAAGTTTCTTCCCTCCTTACTTGTTTTTGGAAGTAGTGGACTCATTTTTGCTAATGCTTTCTGAAATGCACAAGCTTCAGCTTGCGGTAGAAAGCAACAGGGACCGCAGATCCCGCGGTGAGGGGTTGCGGCAGGAAGGAAATTAAATGGTGGACTGAGCAAAAAATACTGAAGTATCTTAATACATGTCACTGCCTTCTGTACTGGGAGCAGCTTCTTGGTCACATTTGGCTTTTACTGGTACACACATACAAAAAGTGTGTGTGTGTGTATATACACACATATATATACATATATATGCATTTATATGCATATGTTGCCCATTTTAACACAGAGCAGATAAACATTTTAGGCCACTCTCAGCCTAAATAAATAAGCTGACAAGTGTACACTGGCATCATTATTTCACTTGCTACCGTTTATTCTTATTATCCATTTGCATTGTGGTAGCAGTCACATAGTAGTGCCTTGTCCTGAAGAGCTTGCAGTCCAGACGCATCATCTAACGGGAAGAGACAGAGGAATGATGAATGATTACCAAGCAGTTCAGAGCACCATAGCTGCATGTCCTTTTTCATTTTTTGGTGTTTTAGTTTAAATGCCGTGTAGGCATCCCCTTCCTCAGTTCATCCCCAGCCCTCTCAGCCTTGCTACTGGACGAGAGAAGAGGATGGCTGCAATGAAAGCCCAAGCGTTGGCCACTTCCAGAACAGGCTCGTGTTTTGAATATTCATCCCTCCTCGTTACCTTACTCTAGATAGCTTGCTCAGCCTCATTACTTTTTGCTTCCTCTTAATCATTTGCTAATGTAATATCTCATGCTTCACTCAGCTCAGTCCGTGGTCTGAGGCTAGCCATACGTATGCCCCTTCCCCAGTTCTTCCAAAAGGAGAAGAGCAGTGTTTCATGGACTGGAACAATATGCCGAGTACTAATTGCCGGCACCACCCATCATTACTTTACATTTCATTGGCCCGTTCATATCAATTTTCTAGTTTGACACCAAAGTTAGAGTGCTAATTATTAAATGAACAAAGAACTGGAGATGGGTAAAAGTTAGGGTTACTTGGAAATCCAGTTACTTGGGAATACGTGTCTGTATCCTATGGGATTTGGAGGTCGAAGAAATGGCACTTTCTGCATTTCTTTGCAGAGACTTTTCTAGAGTCGCATCATCTCACTAGTTGTGTATTTTTATAATTTCTTTGCATTGTTTTAAATTCCATGCACTACACAGTGAACGTTTATTTTTAGATTTCGGTATGAAGAGCTTTCTGATCTTTAGCAGTTGTTCTCGTACTTCCATACCCTTGTTCTTTTGTTGCCCAACTATATATAACTAGGACTTTTTTTTTTTCTTTTTTCTTTGTATTCCTGTCTGAATTCAGTACTATTTGTCAACATTTCTCTGGTAGTATGCTGAGAATTGAACTCCGTATTTTAAGTGCAGTTACTATAGTTAGCCCAAGGTGAACTTCAGTACCTTTGTTCAGCTGTGCAATATTTTGGTCAATACAGCCAAAATGGTACTAGATTTTTTTTTTTCCCAAAGTTTATTTGCATTTGGTACCGCTAATGTTCATGCATCCCTCAGAGTATTTTAGCGTTCTCAATTTCCCTTTCCCCCGTGGTACTGAATGTAGTAGATTACTTTTTCCCCCTCAACAATATTATCTCACATTCTTCCAAATTAAATCTAGCTGCGTTGTGGCCCTTGTTGTGTGGGATGACAAACTAGATCGTCATAACAATCCCTTTTGTGCTACAGGTCTATGAAACTTGGAAGCTCGTTTTGTATTTCTTTCATGCCTTGCTTCTCTTGGCAGTTTCTCCCGCTTTAATGTCACCTGCAAATTTAATTAATTCCAGATCATTAATGAAGATGTTAAATAAAACCATATTTGGCATCTATCCCTATACCTGACTAAAAACTTCCTTCTGGCTCAGTAAATTCCTTTGTATTGGTATCCTTTCCTGCATTGTTTCAGCTGTTTTAAATTCTGCAAGACAGTGTACTTATCAGTCAGTTTATTTTTCATTTCAAATTCTAGCTTTGAAGGGGGAGAAAAAAAAGCCAAAGCACAGGACTGTGTTCAAAGAACACGCTGCTCGTCCTTTCAGTTGTGCAGGTAAACTTCAGCCCTTGAGCCTATCAAAGCCGATGGGGCAACATCTGTGTGCAGCCATCTCCTTAAAATGTGTGGAGTACACCGTTGATACCAACAGTTAACGCCAGGACAACTGGTTTTCCTTAGTTTCTTGCCTAGCTATAAATTTCCTCACTGGTTGCCCAAACTTCCCAGGAGTTACAAGTTGTCATCTCCAGATGTGCACCTCTGTAGAGGCGTTTTGTCTCTGAACCGTCTCATACTCACCAGAGTTCTTCCAGACACTGGGGGAATGCATCAGTGGTTACAGGAGACAATTCTTCTGTCCTGAACCTCTGAGAAAAGTGCCGGACGCTGAACGTCTTTGCCTTCTCTCTGATGTAAAGCTATTTCAGCCCATCTCTTTTTTTGCCTCCCCGAGGTGAATTCCTGGGACGGCTGGTGCACGTGCTGTCCTGCCCCTGAGTCCTGCTGCATAAATAAAAAGTCCGGTCTCCCGTTTTCCTGGACAGACTTACTAGCGCTTCACCCCATTCAGGCTGATCTTCAGACTTTGCCTTCTTAATCTTGTAAAAATCTTCTATGAATGCACATCTTCCTTTTTATTTTATTTAACCCACCTGTTTCTTACCAGCAGATGTGTCTTTCTGCTGTGGTATTGCACCCTTCAGTTTTCCCCGTCATCTGCAGATGCCTCTTTTCTGGCCGTGGTGCAACAGGGCAGAAAAACGAAATTTTTAGAACACCGCTTTATGCAGATGCGGTCGTTGCATCTGTAAATGGCCACGCATCGGACTGACTGGAGGTTCACACAACATGAGTGCTGTGGTTTTTTTCCCAGCAGGTACACTATGAAAAACCCTGGCATGTTATTTAACTTTCTAGGTTGTTATACTTATCTCTCTCTCTAGATTGGTTTGGGGAGCAGCTTATAATGCTAAAGATTTTACAACATATGACATCATCACAGTGTAAAGGGATTGCAGTTCTTTTTGAATGTGTATATGAACACTAATAAAGAAGAAAATTAAGAGTTTTGGATTTGCTTATACGATGAAGAAAGTGGGAAAATCACATGTATTATTCCCTGGCAGGTTTTGTGGTGCATTTAGATTATTTTATCTGAAATATTAGGCTGTTTTAAATTCTGGCATTTTTTTTTCAAATGGAAAAACCATTTAAAAAAAAAGGAAGTTGTCTCACTGTTATTTCATACTTTTTCCCATTTCTGTGACATGATCTTATGCCGATAAGACTACACGAGTGTATTGTGTTACTGTTAATTTAAATGTTAATTATGGTGAAAAGTGTATGTATGGCTTTTGTGTGGAACAGTAGAGATTTTATAAGACTTTAAGACCCGGTTTAGTGGATCAACCAGGGGAACTGCAAGTTAATAATATATTAGGCATTGCAAATCCAGGTGGAGTAAAAGGAATCCAAACATGCTCTGGCGAAGGGAGCTCTGAAACTGTGGTACTATAAGAAGCAGCTGGAATTTGCATTTTATCTTAGAACTTTCCTTTCTTTAATCTAGTGAAGATGTGTTACATAGCTCTTTCAGTATATTAGTGAAGTATTTTAATATTAATAATAGCGTGACTACCAGTGTTTAAATGTTAAAATAATCCTATTTAAGGGCTTTGCTTGAATGTGATATGAAGGAAAAATATGTAAGCAGATTTTGCACATACATTCGTTGAGAAAATTGTGCTTTTAACACTGCAGAACTGAACTGAGATTTTAATGCAAAGTGTCAAAACGCAGGAGTAAAATTTCCTCATAAATACATGAAAAATAAATAGTTTAGTTAGTTAGTTATTTTTCTGTCTTTTCCATTTTCCAAGGCAAATTAAATGTAATAGTGAATCTCAGTATCCTGCAGTATCAGGATACAAAGTGCATGAGGTTTTTACAAGCTTGATTAAGCCAAGGCATTTTACTTGCTTGTCGATATCTGGATTATATTTTGTCCTGGGGTGGCTCTAGCCATCTGACAGGAGTATTATACCTTTGTGCTATGAAGTCGGGAGCCGCTACTGATCTTTAAAAGCGGAGTTTCTTCAGAGGAAAAGTTTTTTGCCTGTTCCTTCATCCTCCTCCTTTCTCTCCCCATCCCTTTCCCAAGAACAGATGATGAATAACGTTTAGGATTATTCCCTACAAGCCTCCGTGGGAAGACTTGTTATTTTAGCAATTTTGAGGTAGTTACCAAGTCATTGGTGAACCTGTATGGTCCTGTGGTCATGAATATTGCTTTGTGCACCTTTATCAAGTTTTACTCCACTTTGGAGTGCTTTTGAAGTATTAAAGTTATATGTCAGCTGCTTTGCTTAAGAACCTTAGTATATTCTTGAATTCCTTTAAAACATAGTCTAAAACAGTTGAGGGTACAAAAAATATAATTACAATATTATTTGACAGAATAAATTTCAATCAACAGAGTGATGATTGTGATGATAGTTCTCTGGCATTGTTCTTGTAAACGATAAACCTTTTATTTTTTCCTACATCACCGAGCACTTTACTGAGTAGGTTTAAAAAAAAAAATCAAAATATCAAAATAATGAAACAAAACCCCAGCCGCCCCCCTCTCGGTCCCTACCCCGGCAGGCACATAACTTCCAGTGCTTTACAAGGTGTTGAAGTACAGAGATTATATTTTCTCAGCCTTAAAAAAAGGCACTTGTTAATTTAACCCTCAGTAATGTTATTTCACTTCACCGTTGCTGTCTACAGCCCCGGCAGATTTTTTTTTTGAACCAGCTGTTGAAAATAACCTAGTTTAAAGAGTTCACGGCTGAACGTGAGGGATTCATCATTATATATTTACTGTCTGAGGCTGATATAGCTGTAAGGTTTTTCAGATGCCATTGATCTATTGCGCATGTTCCCTCCCCGGGTTGCAGGACGTGCTTCTATTTGCATAAGGCCCTGGGCAAGGTTCTTTCTTGCATTGATTGGCCTGTCCAAGGGAGCCTGATGTGCTCCTGCATTGATCACCCTGTCTTTTCTTGGAAGGCAGTGTTACGCCGAGTTCATCTCAAACATTCTAGGGAGAAGGGAAAACTTTACTGCAGATGTCTCAATTTTATTCAGATGTCCCTTTGAGTATAGGCCTTTCCTTCCCCCCCCCCGCCCCCTTTTTTTTTTTTTTCTTCAGGATAAGTATTTTTTTCTTTTTCTTTTTTAATTTGGATGTGTTTCCGCAGTTATAGCACAGCATAGACCAGAGTGTACTGAAAAGCTCTGTTAAATAAAATCGTCATTACGTACACCATTTATTCCATGCTGTGGGTTTTGTTTTTTTTTAAAACAATGCCTATAGCTTCTGGCAAAAATCAAAACTACTCTCTCTTCAAAGAGTTTGCAATTATAAGAGGAGACTTAATCTAAGGCTGTGTGTGCTGGTGTCTTTGCTTAGATTAATATTGTCAGTTTGTAACTTCCGTGATTTGTACTAAATTTTCTTCAGTCTTACAAAAATACTAAAAGATGGCATCTTCAGAATAAAACTGCAGTTGGATTTTGGCTTTCTGGAGCTGTACTTCAAAATGAATCACAGCAGGTAAATTGCTGAGCAGACTGATGAGTGATCAGCTCTGTGTTGATCAGAGAGGACAAATGCTTCCTTACAATGTCCTTGTTGTTACCAACGTGGTATGTCAGGGGCTGGCTTCCGAAACCCGGGTTTGGCCGCCGGGTTCTTGGCTCGCCCTTGTAGGGGAAGGAGCTTTTCAATGTCTCCTGCGATAACAACCCATATTCAGGAGCTCTGAAATCCACCGCTGCAATTTCTGAGCCCCACACATTTGCCTACGTGCCTAATTGTGGGAAAGACGCCCGTTATTATTGCCCACCAAACCTATTTCTGTGGTCAGAAAGTGATTTGGCACGTGGACTTGCCCGTAGGTACAGGTGAAATGGGGTTATACCCAAAGGGTGGCTCATATCTAGTGAATAAGCTGACATGTGAACCTTACCAAGCGCGTGATAGTACTGCACGTTGGTGAAAAACAAAACGTTACGGCAGCGTTCCCGTCCTACAGAGCACTGAGCATCACAGAGCCGTTCCTTCAGCATTTTTAAAAAATTTACTGTGGATATTTTTGTGGATGCCGTAGAATTTTCTCCAAAGGAAATAAGTATTCAGAGATACACAGCTGAGATCATATTAACGCTATTACATAAATTACGCAGGTTTTTTTTTTTTATCGCTTGGATTATAGTTTCCTGTCTTTCACAGAAGCAATAATGTATTGCATTGTATTGCGATACTTTGGCTTAGGGAACATATTCCTTTGGTCATTCGGTGAAACAAAACTTAGATAAGTATAATTCAGGTAGCGTATATGAAATTTCATCTTCATTATCATGCAAATGCAGTGAGAATGTAACATTTCCCAAGATGTCATTTGACTATTAGGATCTTTAGAAAATGGCCTCTCAAAGCCACAAAGCTAATATTCCAGAAGAAAGCTATATAATACCTAAAAATTGTCTATCCTTATTCTATATGAATAACAAATGTAATAGGACAGGCCATTATTAAAATCGCAAAAGAATGTGTTGACCTATTGGTACAGAGGATCTTTTCTGATTTTTGCATCGATGATGAATTCTGAGCTTTCCGTAGCATAGAGGATGAACATGCAAATACAGACTTCAAAAATCTGCAGGGGAAAAAAAAAGTTGGATAGTAACTGGAAATCTGTTCTGTTTTGTTTCAGTATATAAATGAAATCGGTGCATATTTATACCGATAACTATTTTGTTATACGTAGCAATATCCTATGCGGGTGTTACAGATACTGTGTGTCTGCATTGTGCACAGATTGTGCATCTGCAACACTTTTCACTTATTTTAAGATGTCTTCTGCTGATATTTGAGTCAATGAACGTAGAAGATGGGCACAGGCTAAATATGAGCTGACCTCTCAAGTGGGGAGTGGAACTTGCTTTTAATTCTGAAATAAAAGAAGAGTCTGAGTATCTCATAGCAGCCCATTATCTGCGTTATTCAGTTGAAGAAAAATGCTGGACTTGCTTGTATGTGTGAGCTATGCAGGGCGATGAGACCCAAAAAATTTCTGGTAGCAAAAGAGATCTTTTGCAAACAAACAGCTTCAGTTTTGAAAAAGAAAGGGTGGGACACGATTGTTTATAAGCAATTAAAATGAAGAAAAGAAATCCAATCTCTTACTTCAGGTAGAAGTACTCTCTGGGAATAAAGTATCCGTAGCACGCATAGCGTTGTGCTGTTAAACGAAGCGGATGCCCTTAGAAAAACGTGACGAAGATGTATATAGGTACTTCCAGAGTTTCCGATACCCTCTGTGGATGTTGTATAGCGAGATTTTTCTCAGCAGATATTTGCAGCCCCAAGTGATGTTCTGGATGTGTTGAAATAAGTGTTTTGAATGGGTTTTAATAATTGCTTGATTGCTGGGCATCTTCAGCATCAGGCATGCGAGTGAGTCCTTTTACTGATAAGGTCTGAGTAAAATAGAGCAGCACAAGGTAAAAACCCGTATTTTTAAGTTTTCCTGTGACAGATATAACTTCCATGACAAAAAGTGATATTTTCCAGACGCAGGGCAAATGTTTTCAAAATAAGTATACAAAGAATGAAATTCCAAAGTCTGTGGTTTTTTTATTTTTAGTTTGTAAAACCGTAGTATTTAAAGACTGGAAAAATTGCAGAGGATGTCTGAAGTGTCATCTCTCTCCCGTGTCACTGAGACATTTTCATTTTACAGGCACGTTACTGAAGATAAGAGGTGGTTCTGTGTTGTTTTGCTAGGGAGATCTTTTCAAAGTCCAGGTACTGCTAATGTGGCAGATACCATGCAGCAATTAAAAATGTTTTTCGCTACTTCATTCCCACCTAAACATTTTTCCTTCCCATGCATCGTACATTCGTGGTATCTGCCCTTCACTCAAAACCTTTTGATGATCTAACTGGCAAACTTCCATCACATGCAAGATACGCTAGTGCATTTTTTAAAAGACATTTAAGTTTATTTCTGGCCCCCCCCCCCCTTTTTTTTTTTGAGGTAAAATGGGGTGTTTAAATGACAAAGACTTGATCAAGAACTCCTCGATGCTTGTGATCTGGTGCAGCAGCCTGAGGAGGGAATTGATAGAGCCTCCCTGTCTCACTCCAGAAATGCTGATTTTCTGTCATGTTCGTATTTTGAGGAGAGGCTGCTCTGGGCGCGATACAGACTGCTTAGCACCAGATTTAGTGGGGTCACCGTTTGAGCCCTACTTTATTGCTGAAAGGGTAATGGGTGGTGGTGTTCGTAAGAGTAATGCGTAATAAAGACAGAACAATTAGAATCGTCCTGCTCTGCAGACTCTCATGTTGCTTCCCACCGCCCCTCTTTCTGCAGGAAAAAAAAAAGCAATTGTCCTGTTTAAGTAGAGGCTAAATCCTTATTTGGCTGGACAAAACCGATTTTTATTGTATGGCATAGAAAACAATTATGTAAGTTATTATTTGCAGTGCTTTGGATTGCACTTCTTTTGTATGCACTTGATACATTTTTATATTTTGCAGCATTCTGCTAAGTACAATCTAAGTGAAGTTTTTTACTCTAATTGTGAAGCAAGTGCTATAGAAAAAAAGAAATTTGAAATTTCAATGTCACTATATTTGGTAGATTCGTATGAATCTGTGGAAGGGGATAGCAAGTCTGTAGTCTGTAACTGCACAAAATTAAAATTAGTTATATAATGCACATTCCTCGAGATACCGTATTTTGAAAGAAAAAATCTTTCTGCCTTCTGCTTCTCTTTCATACATACTAAAGTAACTTTTCGCAGTTTAAACAAATATTTCTAAATCAGGTAGCTCAGGAGACGCGTCCCATAGGAAAAAGCATCCGCTTGCATTCGGTAAGCCAAATGCATACGGGCATATTCCACAGTTTGCTGCTCTGTGCGTCTCCCTGGCCGTGCACATCTTCACAGGCGATTACACGTAGTGCATATTATCGGTATAAAATTCTTAATAAGTTTTAGCAGAGTAATTTCTATAGCATCAAAGACCTATTGATGCTGGTAATGCAGGAGGTGTGTTTCACTCTTCCCCTGTTTCCCCCTGACCTCCCGCACATCGACACACTCCCCTTCAATCATCCCTCTTCCACCCAGCTGTATCCCAAGTGAAACTTTCCAGGCTGCCAGCAGCAAACACTCGCCGCGCGCCCTTGCACGGCGGCGTGCATCCCTTTCCTCCCTTTTCGGCTAAGCCAGCGCGCCCCAGCCGCACGCTCCAAACAGCAGAAGTGCCCAGGTCCCAAAAAAGCCTCCATTTTGATTTTAACCCTCCTTGCAGTGCGGAGATAATGAGCGATGCTGAGGGGACGTCAGTCTTCGGGTTCCTCTTTTCTTTTGCTGGTGTCATTCACGCCACGCACATGCCCGTGCGGGGCTGCGCCTTGTGCGTGCGCTCCCTGTCCTCAAATGAACAGCGCGCGGCCTGGACTCGGGGTAAATAACAACTGCTTTCCTCTGCAAAATTAACTTTTGTCAGCCGGCCCAAAGTGTAACCCCGTGTCACATTTTCTGCAGTAGGTTGACACCCTCGGGCACGAGGGATCACGCGGTGCTACGGCAAGCGACCTTGTCTTTTCATCTCTTCCTCAAAATAGCCGTTAGCATCCTTGTGCGTGAAAGGGGAAAATAATAAAAACTTTCTTAACGTCTGTAATAGGTAACTGCGCTTCCACCTCCCGCCTCCCAAACCGTTTTGTGCTGAGCTGAACCGTGCCGGGGTTTGGGATGGATTCCCCGGGCGGCAGCACCGTGAGTCTCCCGAAAAAATGTTTATTGATAGTAGCCATCGATGCAGCATCTGCTGTAAAATGCAGTTGAATTATTTCAGTTGATGTTGCTAACTTTTTCAGAATGCTAAATTACTGCTAAAATCTAATGACAAAAACTTCCAAATCCATTTTTTATGGCTACGTTCTCAAATTAAGCCTAAATGTGTATGTGCCATTTAGAGATTTTAATGAATCTTACACAATTAAAGTTTCATCGGCAATTGTACCCTAATAGTTATTGTAAGGTGTCTAAATACGTACCTACTGTCATTCTGAACACTGCGTTTCCAGCCATTTGTCTCTTAAACTAATGCATATTTGCCGCCTTCACTTTAAACAGGAATCAATTTATAATGCACATTGTAATCTTTTTGTAAAAGCCTAATTATGTACATTGCTTTTTAAAATGCAAGGATGGGAATAAATGTCTATTAATGCTTTACATGGAAAAACAGAATACAAACATCTTGTGATCTGAATATATTTATAAATAGTCACTTGCATTTTTTATGCAAATGAAATTGGGCAGCACTGTCAGGCTTTAATTTTTTTCCTTTTTTTTTTTTAACACTATTATGCGAATGGCTTATTTGACATCTCATATATGTCTTTTTGTAATGTTTGAGGCTTTTTCCATGCACCTGTAACTGGTGCCATCTTGTATCGTTCTTTTATACCTTTTGTCTTTGTTTCCTTATTTTATTGCCTGTACTTCACGGAAGACGTGAATGCTAATGAACATATGACGTATACCATCATTCACAAGATGAACAGATAGCTTTCTCTCTTTGTCAAATGTTTATGCAGTAAAATGAAAAATTAAACAAACCTAGCGTGACTCCGTTGTAATTTCAGCTGAAATAAAACACATGCTGAAGTTTTGTAGAGTTTTTCCCGTCAGAGAGAAATTTTTGGGAGTGCTAAGGGATTATTTTTTATATCCGAAGAGTAAAGTTTGAGGTAATTTGCTAAAAGGCACAGAAGTTATATTACAAAATTGTTGATACTGGACCGCAATGAAGTCTAAATAGTGTTAACCCCCAATTAACAAAAAAAGGGGGGAAGATGTCAAAACACTCATTACAGCTTTAATTATAATTTCTGACTGATTCAAAACCTTCTGCCTGCCTCCCGGCCGCTCCAGCGTAGCCATTCAGCCCCCGCCGCCCGCATCGTGTTTTCGGCAGCCCCCGTTAGGCACCTCCGCCGCCGGCGATTCCGCCGGGCTTCCCGCCGCCCGCTTCCGCGCAGGGCCCGCGGCCGCGCCGCGGAACGTCCCTCTGGCCCGCCCGCCACGTTGAGGACGCCTTTGGCCCCGCCGGGCTCCGCGCCTGCCTGCGCGCCCAGGCGTGGAAGAGACGCGGGCGCGGAAGGAGTAGATGGCGACGCCCGTGCCCGCGCGCCGCGCGCGCCCCCGCGCAAGCGGTGCGACGGGCTTTGCGGTGGCGCGCCGCGCGGGAGAAGCGCGCCCGCCCGCGCGGGAACGCGGAGCGGCGGCCGCGCGGAGCCCGCTCCCACGCGGGCGGGCGGGTGGGGATGCTCCCGCTACCCGCGGGCGGTCCCCGCGGGGAGGAGGCGGGGGGGGGGGTGGGGAGTGGGGGGGCTCCCGGCAGCCGGTGACACTAGGGGGCACTGCTTGTCCTCGGTTGCAAGCTTCCTTCTGGGACAGGCGGGCAGAACTCGGCCGAATTCTGTAATCTCACTTTAATTAACAGCCGAATTCTTATTAAGAAATTCCAGGCTGTGTAATTCGTCGCGGTTTTGCGTTTAGCCTTGGGTTACCGTAACGGGTGGAGCCACCGGTACTCGCAAACAAATACAGAATCAAGCGTCCCGTACAGTAACAATCTTAAAAAAAAAAACAAACCAACAAACAACAAAAAAACCCACAAACCTCGAAATGTCATTCTTGGCAAAGCCAGAAGGCCGAGTTTGCCCTGCGATGGGGTTTAGATCCCTTGCCAGCTGTGCTTCCAGCCAGCCAGCGCGATGCGCGGCGTTAGAAACACGCCGGGGAGAGTACGGAGGAGTCAGGGTGATTTATTTCAGCAAAGGTCAAGAGACAGATAAGCAGAGGACAAGAATAGGAAGTTTAAAGAGTGCATCTTCGGTATGTGTAAAACGTGCATCATTTACGTTACCCTTGCGAAAATGTTTCTTAATGACAGAACACTAAATCACCTGAGTTGCTGTTCCAAGTGCAAAAGTTTCTTCCATTGATGGGCTTTTTTAGTAGTGTTGTTTTGGATGGGATTTACGAAAGAGGTTGCACAGTCAGGTTACTCGGATTAATAAAAGCAGGCGTCATTTCACAACCGTCAGAAAATTAATACCGATATTAGACATTTTATCAACATAATAAGGTCCAAGCTCAACGTGAAGACACCGAGCTTTGCTATTAGCTCGTCCGTGTCTTGCGCTGTCAGCAAAGCGCTGTAGCGAGTGCTGCGTGCTGGCCAGACCGGGCGTTCTTCTTCCCTATGAGATTCCAGCACTCAAGTTCAAGAGATTAAGTCCTGTGGTTTAAAGCACCGTTCACTGCTTAAGCTGTGATTTGGGATCGGGCCCTATATCTAATCCGGTCTGCTTTTTTCTTCTACCTCTCTGGCGTTTAGCCGAAATACTTCTTTCTGGTTAACTGTTGCTGACCTTCAGTGAGCGTGTGTAAATTTTCTCACACCGAGTAGTCATAAATGTGTGTAGTTAACAGCTGGTTTGCCTGATTCCTGCAAATGACCTGTTAGTCGAGGCGATGGGCGTTCGGTGTAGCTAAAGGTTTTTCCACTTACAAGTTCTAATTTTCAGCTGTTTGAAACTTAATGATTTTCTTACGTAGGCAAAATAATTTTTTAATAAACTTCTAAATTACTGTCCTAGCCAGAACTCCTGGCCATTAAAAGGCAAACCAGTATAGCAATAGGTTATATGTTGCGCAGAGTGAATAGAAAGTATTTTATTTGAGTCCAGCATAATCCCTTGCAAACGTCAAAGCGATTTTGAGCCATTCTAGTTCTTAGCAATGTATTTTTAAACAGTGTAGTGAGTATATAAATTTCTGAAAAATCCTCCTGGAAGTTACTGCACAACTCCAGAGGACAGTATCGCATGTTTATTATAAATATGTAGGTTTTCTAATTATTTCTGTATAATCACATAGTAGTCTTGGACAGTCTGGTCTCCTACCTGATCTTTAGTAATAGATCTGTCACTTAACAAGAGCAAGCATCACCTAGTTTTGCTTTATCGGTTCATAAGCAAAAAGAAAAAAAAAAAAGTTTAATCAATACGGAACAACTCTTTTTGCATTCACCATTTTATAATTTGAAATCTTATTTTGTGCCTGCTAACAGTCTACAAGCAGTGAGATGCCAGAACTGCTATAATAGGATTTTCCCCCTCCTAGCGGGATGTTGCTTATGGCTATAAAAAGTTAATTTCAGATCCTGATACACTTGCATTAATTTTTGAGACATTGGCTGAGTGTAGTACAGCGAAGAATAACACGAACACCGCACCGCTCTGCTGTAGCTAATCGTTTATTACCTCCAGCCAAAGGAAGCGGCGTTAATGTGCAGGCCACAATGTCTGCAAAAAAGAGGTAGGAAACTGGCAGAAAAGGTCTCCCAGATTTCTTTCTGAGGGTCCTGAGAAGAGGACCGAGGAGGAGAAGGAGAAACAATAGCTTCGTCGTCTCTTAAGGGCTATTTAAATGGGTTTTGGCGTACTTGGGAGATCCTGTTTGTGCATTAAAATATTATTTGATGATGAGACTGTAACACTTACCAAGCCGTCCTGCTTCTGAATGAGAAAACGTATCTTCGTGGTTGTTGAAAAGTGTGATTTCTGTACGGAAAACAAGCGATTTAGATGCTTATCATCTGCGATACGCACCATACCTTGGTAATGCGTTTATATTCTGTGGAGTATTTGCTGACAAAAGGAGCATGTTGTCTCTTCATTTGCCAGTGAGGGATCTGTTGACTCCACGGCTATGTAAAAACCTCTCATCAGCACCTATTTTAATCAGCAAGAACTTTACTATAAATCATTATCAGAAAAAGCGTTGTGCTACACTTTTATACCAATACATTTATTTTGAGATTAATAGGGAAAAATAATACAGAGCCTGTGCTTGAGATGGGCTAATAAGCGTGCCCATGAGACTTTCCTTTTTAAGCACTAAATGAAAGCTTTTGCATTGCTAACAGGCTACAAAAGTTGCTTAGGTAATAAGACTCTTTTTCTCTTATCAGTAAAAAAGAAAAGGGGAGGGATGGGATGGCTCAAGGGATTGGTAATCAGATTACAAAGTCTTTCACTTCTAGGTCACTGGTTCAAATCTGCCCCCTGTTTAGTAGTGACCAAAAGCTGTTCCCAGCTGATGGCTTTTCAGTAGCCTTTGTGCAATGCATTAGTGATCTATATCCAATGTCTGGTGAAAACCGCTCCTGGCCCTTGCGTTGGGAGTCTCAGCGCAGACCCTTTAAGTAGGAATAAACGACCTGCTCACTCATTCAAGTGTTTGGTGGTTTATTTTCCAGAAAATAATAATTCTAATAAGTTAGCGGAGCAGTGCAGCTGAATCTGCACTGTCACAGCTGCTCTGGGCTTCAACAGCAGACCCTGCTTCCCAGCACTGCCACCATCACTTCCCACTAGCATTGCTTCGTAAAAAATTGTTACCAGCTTGCTTGAGAATTAGACTGATATCTCTTAATTTGAGCCGCATGGTATCACTCCAATTTACTTCCATATTAGGCTAGAATAGATAAAATCATAATTGCAAAAAAAATGAGAAGTAAAAAGAAAATTACTAAATTTGTTCATCTTAGAAGAAATATCATACTTACTAGTAAAATTGATTTTGACATACAGAGTGTGAAAACATTTTTATTGATGGTTTTAGTGCTGCGGTAACTCTGTGGAAGCCATGAGACTGCAACTTCGGTAGGCTCTCGTGCTATACATGACTCATACCACTACAGTGTGCTCAGATAAATGTTGAAGAGCTTTATAAAATGAAATACTGAAAACAAGGGAAAACAGAGAAAATTCCCCAGTACCTGCAAAAGAGCCCTTTTGAGTATACATTTTCTAGTGCCGTCTCTTACTGTCAGATATTTAAATGATAGGTTTATAGAATTTGCTTTTGTCAGCGTTTTGAAGTGCTGTTTTCTTTAAGGTAGGGGAGTGCTAGAGGACACTTGCTATAAAGGGAATATAATTTCTGGTACATTAATATATGAACCTGAAACGATGACTGTCTGCTATATGTGCTCTGTACATTTCTATGGAAATCACTTTGACAATTTAGAGGTGTGTTTATCTCCATAGGGATGCATACAACCCATTCTAAAACTATGACTTTTTCCCCAAAACTAACTGAAGGAAAACTGTATTTCTTTTGAGACAGCAGGCGTGCTGCATATACGTTGCAGTAGATATCTTTGTACAGAACTGGATATTTCATCAATCCTAAACGGTATTTCATCAGTCCAAGCCTCGTTGGATCAGACGGATCACATCAGCCAGCTCCCTCATCACTTGCATAAACTTTGGAGTTTGCTGATTACACCTCCACCTGGGAAAATAAAACACGTGCACAGGCTGAGCAGAGCTTGGTGGGGTACCAGCAAGTGGGATACACAGCAGGCGCAGGGCTGGCACAGGTTTTTACTCTCCCAAGAGCTCCTCTCCAGCTCCCGGTGTTCAGAGTGATCTGCCTAACACACTTACACCTTCACCTTTGAAACGGAAGCTGAAAAACTGTGCCGATAAAAGCTGTGTACTGCAACACGTGTTCATTATCCATGTTTTGCAAGAATGGCCCAGGTGGGATTTATTGCCACTATTTTCACACTTGGCCTTCAACGGCCAAGCTAGCTGGCTTGAGATGCAATGTGATCCCCTCCGGAAACCACAGCAAGTGCAGAAAAAAATAACCCCAAATGATGTATTTATGATCCAAAACACACCGTCCGCATCTAATAATGCTTTGATATCCGATGTCTCGGAGATCGACGGGACTCGGAGCAGCCGCTGTGTCCCACCAGAAAGCTCAGGCTGTCCCAGCTCCTGCAGGAGCCATGTCTCTCCGTGTCCTAGCACCAGAGTGTTTTGTGAGCTGCTCACAGTGTTTTGCTCAAGCTTACTTGCACCTGCATCTCCCTCCCTGTTAGCAGGGGGGTGTTACAAGGTTAGCAATACAAGGGGTGAGGGTGAAGGACTGCCAGCTTCACGGGGCTGTTTGGTCCAGGAGTGCAGGTTTATAAGCCAAAGCCATTCATTTCAGAAGTTCACACAAAGGTTACGGGGCGGGGGGGGGGGGGGGGGGAATTAGACTGAAAACATTGGCGGCACAGCTGTTGTTAAGCTCAGGAAAGCTTCCTTTCAAGTCTGGCGTGAACCTTCGCTCCCTTTCCACGGGGGAAGCTGGTTTTGCTCCAGCGGTTAGCTCAGGTCCTCTGCTCCGAGGCTGCACCAGAGTGCTTTAGGAGTAGGCAGACTCGGGAAGGGTTCAGCAGAGTAAGGTTTGTCTATACTTCAGGGTTTTTGAGAGTTTAATCGTTAGTTTAGAAAGGAATTTAGTTGAACTGAGATAACCTCCCAGTGAGGCATCTGTCCTGGTATAACGATGCTTCTTGGTGCAGCTTAAAAGGACCTTTATATGGCTATAAGTGCGTGCATATAGACTGAATTGTGACTTAACACTCTATATGTTTCTAAAGTATGTTATAAACTGATGCACTCTGTTGGTACACCTCCCTCCCAAAGCGTGCAGAAGCCTTCAGGTTTCCGTGTCTGGTGAGTGGACTTATCTATCCAAGTACCGGAGGTGTGACCGGGGTCTCGTCTTTATAAGCGGATGAATCTGGGTATCAAGGCTCCCAGAGATGGGAGCTGTGAACAGTATTTGGTGTCGTGGTCCAGTTACGTGATGACTTTCAACCGATGGTAGGATACAGCCGGAATCCTCATGGTGGGGGGGTTGCTCGCCCAGGTCCCACTTTGCCCTGGGGAAGCTGTGGTGGTCGCGCTGGTGGTGAAATAAAGACGTGGAAAACCTATCTGGGTGTGTTTCATCACTGAGGAGGACTTTGGAGGAAAAGGAGCAGAAGTAAAGCTCGCGGTTGCTTTTGGTTTTAGCGTTGCTTATGAACCTTACGAGATCAGAGAGTCGTGGGGAATATCTTGCTAGTGATGTGTAATGGTTTGGAAATAAACACCAGGGGTGGCTCCAGCTGCCTTTGATCTAACTAAATGGCTATTATGTATATTCTATTTAACTTATTTTAAAATTAGGCAAAGAGCATACAGGAATGCTTCTCTGTGTGCTAGGTGCTTGCACTTCCAACTGTGTATTTAGGACCAAACAAAAGGAAAATGGTTCTCTTTCAAGGAGCTTATCATTTGGTAGATATATAACACAAAGCAGGCATGAAATGCTGTGGGAAAGAGGGACTGACTTTCTACCTTATCCCATGTTTTTAACATTTTGAGTTTTTATTGATGAGGGACAGAATTTGCAGATTTCACATAATGTCTTTTGCCTTCCACGATATCTGTGAATTTTTTTTCTTTGAAGTGGGACTTCTTAAGTCAAAAATGATGAGCTCTTAGCTTAAAAAGATGGGTAAGTAGTTAAATCCACAGCAGGCCTTTTTTCAAAGTACACCAGAAACTTTGGAGAGCGCAGAAAGTTTAGCAGACGTCACTTGTGCTTTAGTGCAGGGCTGGCTGATCTTCACGGTCCTGCAGCACCCTGACGAGCTCCCCGGAGATCCCATGGTCACAGGACGAGGCTGCTGTTTCTTCAGGTCCTAGCCGGTGGCCCGGAGACGTTCGCCGCAGCAGCCCTGCCCGGCCGGCTTCTCCTGCAGTGAGAGGGGAGGGTTGCCCAGTGCCCTCCATGCCACCCCAGCCTGCCCACTGGCGTAGCCTGGTTTCGGGAGCCAGCCAGTGTGCCTTGGCTGACAGTTACGGGAGAATCTTGGTCTGTCAACCTGGGTGCAGCCATCAAAGGCGGAGTCCGATCCAAAATTTTCAGGACGATTTCTCCATTTCCTAACAACCATGAAAATAAACATGCGCCGCTCTTAACGTGCCAGAGTCTCTCTTCGAGGCTTGTGAGTATGAGAGCTTAGGTTATTTCACTAAAGAAGAACTGCGTGTGATAAATGAGTACCTTCCTACATGGGAAGCTGGGATTTTTCAGTGCTTTTGTGCAGCATCCGTTGTCCTGACACGTAGGCCTGACAGCACTCATTACACTAAGAAACGACACTCCTCATTCTTCTGTTGACTCACCGCTACCTGGCATCACTTCTCTGACTGATGTCATAAGTACTCGAGGATGATTTGTGGTATTTGACTAGCGGGCTCATGCTGAGGGCGATGCAGAGCACATGGGTCTCCTTGTAGCATTACACAGCAATAAATGGTGTGAGCAAGCTGATGATGATGGCGAGGTTGGTCCAAGATCACTGAGCAGGCCAGGAGGATGAACAAGGGAAGACTTCTTGGCAATGAGACAGCATCCTGGTCCCCCACCCCGCTTCCACGTCCAGGGATGCTGAGGTGCCAGTTGTGTGTTGTGGCAGTGCCATGGCTCTCCAAACCTGCTGGAGAGCAGGTCCCTGCCCGGCGTCTCCGGAGCGTGGAGGGTCTGGGCTTCCTTTGCCAGTACAGCTGTGCCTGGCTGCTACTGGCACAGGGCATGGACCAGACATTTAATTATGAATGTGTACTGTTTATGAGAGTCTGTTCTGTACTCTGAACTGGAAGATCTTTATCTGAATCATTTGTCATATTAGATCAGTTATACATCCTTCAGGCTGCTTCACAAAGCCCTTCTGCATATGAAAGATTTTCTCTGTGGAGCCTTCTTGGCCTTGCTGCTACTTCCCCATCTCACAACTGGGTGGAAAACCTTGTTTGATATCTGATGGCATGTCCAATGTCAGAAAAAGAGCCCTGATAAAAAATTACCCAGTATTTCCCCTTCTGCTGTACTGTTTTTTCAGACTTTGAAGATGTCAGTCATATTGTGGTCTGCTTGGTGTAATTTGGTTTCCTGCCACACGTGCACATACTTTTTTGGCGAAGGAGCGTGCATGCGGCAGCAGCATTTTAGGGGGAAAGAAGAGGGAAGCTGCTGCTCCTCTCTTTTGGTTGCCTGCAATAATAAATCACAATTTGCCATTCCTTAACCGCGAAGAGAGTTATCTCCATGAGTTTGTGTGACCCCAAAAGTTTCAGTTTACATACCCTCTTGCTCAGAGACCTTGCCTGTGGAGAGACTTTTCCTTCCTGAAGTTTCTCAGAGGTTGCAAGAGTCAAAGTTGAGGCTTCAAAGGACAGGAAGAGTGAGTGTTGTCTTATCCGCTGGCTGAAGTGGAAATCCAGCTGTCTGTGTTTAAATAACAAGGGCGTCAGACTCCATGTCCATCTGTGAGGTGCTGAGCTTAACACTCGGCTTTTCTCATTTTCTTTTTTTTTTAAGTCTGGCCTTTTAATAAAAACGAATACATAGGCTGACATGTTTGTGTACACAGACAATAAAATAGGGGCAACTTCTTAAATAAATGCTTGGTCCTTGTTCAGCCAACATCCAGAAATCTGTGGAGGATTTGCCCTTCTTGATGTTAAACCAGTGCAATTCTCTCTGTTTCTCTAGGTATAAAATGAAATATAAAGAAACTGACTATTCCGTTGAAAAATGCACCAGCATGAGATTTGCATAAAGCTGTAATAAAAGTTTTCCATGTACCATTCAGACAGAAGCAATGAAGAAGTAATGCCATTTTACCCTGTTGTATTTGATACTTAACATATAAAAACAGTTATTTACTTGATTGTTTCACATTCATTTCACTAATATGATTGTTCACTTGTAGACTGAGTTCTGGATTTACACATTTATTAAAACATGAGAAAATTACTTCCATAACTTACTTCAGGCCACGTTTTTCATTAGATATGAACCATTACCTTCGTGATGGTAAGATATCAAAACAAAACTCCAACCCCTTGTATCATTTCATTTTCAAGCCTTGTGTATTAATCGTTTTGTTACACACTGATTTTCAAGAGCAGTTTATTTCAACTAATTTGTCATCACAAAGATTTAAGATCACTGTATTTTATTTAACTTTACCTGAGTAAATAAAATCCCAAGAACCTGCATATTCTGGTTCAAGGCTTTTTAGAGGTTTTCACCCCACATGAATCAAAGGAGGAGCCCAGCAAGACAGGCTAAGAGTAAATTACTTGTTTTATTGATCCATTTTATATGCATACTGGTGGTTTAGATACAGCAAAGCTGGTCCGCTGTAATTTAAAAGATGTTCAGCTCAAGCAAGTACCTTAGGAAGAACTTTTCTCCCGGTGTGAGAAGGGTTTATTTCTGTCCAGCCCCACTTCCTAATTGATTTGAAATCACCCGAAGTAACAACCTCAGAGATGTTGACCAGGCTCGAATCCCCAGGGCTGAAAACAGTGCCTGACTGGGGAGCAGATGAGTGTCTCTGCCCTGGAGCAGTCGCATTCCTCAGATGGGTGGACCAGATGGCCGAGGTTGGTAGCAGCATCAACAACCCAGCTTCTATCTGCTGCCACCCTTTAGTGGAGCCCGTACAAGCTGCGAGCTACCACGGCGAGTCTGACAGGCGGCGACTGGAGGAGTCGCAGTAACTCAATCATCTGTCTGCACCCCGAGACCCTGCTCCTCCCTAGTCTGGAGCTTCCTACAACTCACGTCAATAGCAAGAAAACTGGCAGGGTTTGAAAACTTACTGTTTGCTCACTGATGGGTCTCAGGCAGTGTTTGGCACCTCGCTCGGGTGCGACGGAGCACGTCTGATAAAATGTCAGCCATGCATCACTGCTAGGGGTCAACTGTGCACCGACTACTGCTCTTAAATGTTGTTAAACTGTCCCTAATGGCTGCAAGATCAGGCTGAAAGTCTGGCACCCAACGTACGTTCAAACAAGGAAACACGTTCAAAATGATGGCTTGTGATTTGCCCATGCTTGGAGCTGGCGAGGGCTGTGAAACTCTTCATGAAAAACTGAGCCCAGGCTAGCAAGTTCGGGGCAAGAGGCTGAGAGCACTCCCAGTTTCAAGCAGAGGCAGCCCTGCTTCCTAGTCCACATAGATCTTGACCTTTCTTGATGCTACAGCACTTTGAACTTTCAGTCATGGGTCTAGATGGTTCTGATTAAGGCAGTTAACGAATAGCTTTGTTGATTATTTTATTTTATTTTATTTTATTTTACTTTATTATTTCATTTCAAACTAGGCATGGCACTCAAATAGCTATCCAGTGCTTCAGAAATCCAGGTAAACCAAGAAAAAGCAAAACTATGACCTGCAGCATAAGGTTTTACTGGCAAAGATATATGAGCTAAGAGCTTGAAAAAAATCCTTTGTCACCCCAGCCAAGATAACTATGTTAGCAAAACCTCTAGTGCAGGTTTTGTGTAGCTATTCTAACAGAGGATGCTCTTGCTGGCTGAGCTCATGTCATTTGGAGAGGTGATGCAGCCTCCTGCCAGAAAACCTCCTGCATCTCTATTAAGAGGATGCTGCTGAGACAGACGCGTGGTAAAGCCAGAGCAGCAAAGGATCTTCTGCTGTGCTGGAGGTTTAGGCGTGATCGTATGCTCACAACATCTTCCACTACCGAAGTCCAAATTAACTGTGAATACAAAATGAAATACAGTTTAGCGAACTATGTGGATTTTTCAAATATGATTTTCCTGGGGCTCATGCACCGCAGTGGACATACCTAAGCTACCTTTAAGCAACCTGGCTCAAGTATCAGATGCTCTTCAGCCTTACTTGTGCCAAATTCTGCACATGCTAATTTAGGCTGCTTCCTGGCAGCATGAAGTGGCCCTTGTGGAGCTCCACATTGCTAAGACAGGACCGTTTTTGAGCTCGTATATTAGAGGCAAGCCAACATCTCCCTGCTGCAGTCAGCAGCATAGGAACGTTAATGCTTAAACTGATCAGGCTTCACTGTCAGTTCCTGGTTGAGATAGGTGGAAGTTGTTGACCCTTCAGAACTTTATTTTCACGTCAGTGAGATGTACAGAGATTTCCCTGGCTCAGATCTCCAATTTTGGGATGGCAGACTGCTGCTGCCAGGAGGGAGTACCAAGTGGCTGACTCCAGCTAGAGCCAGCTGCTCCAAACCTCCTTTCCTGACTATCACTGCGGTTCTCCAACAGCCCAAAGGCAAATATCTCAGCAACCTACGTTGCTGAAATATCTTGTGATACATTAAAAGAGGGGTTGGCTTTTGTTCGCTTTAGTTGAGCTTTTGATGGGAAGAGCTTGACCAAGCCCTCTTGTCTAACATACATTTTCGAGCTGTTGTGGGTGAGATGTAGTGGACCCATTCAAAGATTTTTGCCCACGCGGTACCACACCAAGTTTATGTTATGTGATGGGCTTTCTATTGAACTGTTAGGCTTCGTTCGTACTAGACAAATTGCTGGGAGGTTTGTAAGCGAGGTGAGCCAGCATCCCTACCCGTGGTCCTGTTGCACCTATTAGCACAACCTGTGTTTGGGAACTTGGCATTCTCCACGTTATTACAGGTCCTCGAAGGCTTTTCTTCTGTAAGCTCTCTGTCGTAAGACACTAGGGACAAGTGAAGCGGGAGAACTGCGTTATTAAGTTTAAAGTTTTAATAAAGCTGAAGCCTGAGGCTTTTATACTAGAGAGCCATGAGTTTTGTTTGCACTGTTCACAAAATATTACCAGTGGAATTTTGTGTACAGAGTTTTGGTTTTTTTACTGAGCTATGCATAAGGGAGATGACCCGTACGCTTTTTTAATCTTGAGTTATTTTAGAATTAAATATTTTTCTAACCATGATTGATTTTAAGAACTTATAGCCCCAATGTAAGGTATGTGTGGAAATTTTCAGTAGAAGTTCTGCAACAGAAATTGGTTTACAGTGTGAATTGTGACAAGTCCTAGACTCCAGATGCTCTAAAGCAATCTGTTCTAATATGTTCATGCATTATTATTGCTGTTGCAGTGTGATTTATTGCTGTAGAAAGCTATCACCATTGTAGATGTAACATCCAATAGATCTTTGAACAAAATATCAGAAAGTACTTGGCTATGGTCATTCTATGATTGTATCTCTGCAGACATTTTCTTTTGCTGTTTAAAAACTAGTGTGTATCAGATGCTTTGTCTACTGCAAGCAGGGATTTTATCACATGCCTGTGAATTCACTTTAGGGAAAATTATTCTTGTTGCTAATTGAAAATAAGAACTAGTTTAACTTTGGATTATTTATTATTTTTGCTATGTGCTGTTCAAGTGCAGTTGCTCTGTAATTCTAATCCCTAACGAATACTATTTTATGAAGACTTGAGGATCTAATTCCGTTTTAAGATGTGCTAAAAACTGAGAGTATTTCAGAAATTCAGGAATTCTATCCAGGAAGCGGTGAAAGGTCTTGGGAATCCCAGATTGACAAACTCCCACTACAAAGAAACAGAATTATATGCTTCATGGTGAAAAGGAGTCTTTCTCAACTGAGAAAAGGCATTAGCTCAAGTGCTAGCGCTCAGATAGACCAGCTGCTTGGTTTGTATGAGATCGAGTGAAAGGGGAGTTGAAGGGGATCTTGAATGACCGTGGACATGTACCAAGCTCCAAGGAGAGCACATGAAGTTACTAAGAAAGAATCTGCACATCCTTCCAAAAGTGTTAAATACAAATTGCCCTCTTGCACACCATTCCTGGCACATGATTTCTTCTCTCTTCCCATCTACCACTGCTTTTACAAATATTTCAGAGCCCAGCTGATCCCGTTTTGATCTACCAGAATTTCTACTGCAAATTTGTTTCATTTCGGGAAGTCACTGAGGACATTTGGACAGGGGCTTCCAGTTCAGTTTCCTCTGAAAGGAATTCAGTTTGCACACCCCAAAACCTCTTAGAGACTCAAACCAGTACGAGGCAACTGGAGACAATGGAGGACTTATATTATAAGTCAAAATTATATTGCTCCAAGCCAAATGCTTATTGTAGACGTGCCCATTCAAGCCCAGGGCATCCCATGTAAACACCATGCCACAACTGAGATTGTAATAGAAGACAGGGCAAGTAGATGAAAGGTTTTTTCAAAAGTTCAAGAGAAAGTAAAATTTGGGGGCATTTTTTTTTTTCCAATCTATTTTTCCTCATACCTAATTACAAGCAACTCAGAGGAGTAAGTATCCCCCAAATTCGAAGTGATGGAGGTTGATTTGATTGTCTGAGCCCATAAAAATAAAACAGGCATGTTTTAACTTCCTTTTACCTTTCTCAGAATTTTGGATTTTTAGCTGTTTTAAATTTGTTGGAATAGGTATAAAGAGTATGGAATCAATGCTGCAAAGAGTTACTCCCGCAGGCCATTTACCTAAAGTCTAACTGGGGTATTAGTGGATTTTCGTGTTTGCAGGATCAGACCTTTGAGTCACCTCTTAGCATGCTGATGCTTTCACTTGACAAGAGTGCTATGCTATAAAATATATACCAAAGATGCATTTTATCATCTATTCTAAATATATATATACACACTAAATGTATTGCATATGTAATATATGTATAAGAGGCTATGTTTTATATGCATACACTACAGATAATAAAGGTATCAACCTTTTGTCATTATAAAGTTATGATAATTGTGTAATATAAACCTACAGAGGATTGCCATCTGACCTTACAGATAGTTTAGCAGTAGAACACTTATTCAGTTGATCAATAAATGGGTAACTAATATATATGAATTTAAGGAATCAATTTTTAGGGGATTTCAAGTTCTGGCTTACGTAAGTGATAGAGTTGAATACTTGTGCAAATAGATAATTGACATTCTCCCTTGCAAAGTGAAGGAACAAATTTTCAACCACTGGGATAGAGAGAACTTTCAAAAAGATGCCCGAATGCTTTCTAGCTTGTTGCAGTGAACACTGGTCCACCACTTGCCATTCTAAGGGAATCAAATATAAAGTAGTGACGAGGTATGGTTAATAAACTACAAACCCAAACTTTACTGTGACTACAAAGGAGGAACACAAAGACAAAGGTAAAATGGAAATGCCTGAATAGCAAAGATAGATAGTTGGGAAAGTCTAGAGGACCCAGAGTGGTGTACTGAGTGATGCAGTAATAAATGAGAACTGGTTTACCTACCAAAGAAGAGATGGTTTACCTACTTCTGACTACAAATGAATTATCGGAAGAAGAAGGAATGTAAGGACAGAGTGAGCGGAGCTGTAAGCCATCCAATGAAGGGGTGCATTCATCTAAGAATAATTTAAGATTTTAAAATGAGCATTCAGCAGGAAATTAAGTAATTCCTAGGCTGTGAAAACTTCCTGCCTATGGAATTTACTGATGTACAAAGAGCATAAGGCATAAAATGAACTTTAGATGAAATCCTTAGGTCTTTGTTTGCAGTTGTTGCTTCAGTAAAAACACCATTATCCTGAAAAAAAAAAATGTAATTTGTAGTATTGTAAATAGTCTGTGGTCTATTAAATATCTTCCGTTTTTAGCATGTCCCCTTTAAAAGACTGTACTGGCTGCATGGAATAAAACTAGTCCTGGGAAGTGTAAATCATGCATCCCATAGCATCCTTCCCTTGGAATTTGGTACAACTCTGTAGTTGTATCAAATTTGAATGGCAGCTGGGTGCTACATTTGTGTTGACTATATCTATATATATTTAGATATTCATATATATATAAATATATATATATATTTTACTCTAACGATTTTATTCTGCTCACTTAATTTTTAAAATTTGTGTGAATTCAAAACTATTTTTAGAAAAGATAAATATTTTTTAACTGTGAGCTATCAATCCATTGAATCTGAAGCATTTACTGAGTATTGAAGCTTCTGTGGCCAAAAGCACATAGGCTTCTTGCAGGATAAATTATCATCCCTGATAAGAGAGTCCGCTGCTTGAGCATCACCTGGGTCTCTTCTCCTTGGTTATTATTATCAGTTAATGTCCTGTTGTAGCAGAGAACTTGAGCTGTTGCAGTAGAAGCTAAGTGTCCTGGCTTTGACGTGCTCTGTTGTGACATTTCTGTGTCACTTGAAGAGGGACACGTTAGACTTCTTGTTTAAGTGAAGGTTATAGCCTTGATCCTTTCTCCACGTCATGTATTGTTTTCGTCTATTTTCTTTCCAAGTTGGCTCATAAGGGCATGGGTGCCTACCAAAACTTACTTCTTCTGGACTGGACGTGGAGAAATCTGTAACTGAAGCTCAGTTAATCCCTTTGATCCCTCTTTGCTGCTATATCCATGAGCCCTTGTCCTGACACCAGCACTGTGGCTGAGTTATCAAAAAAACTCACATTGTCAGCCTCGGTCTCTTTGCTGGTCTTTGTGAAGAGAATACCATTCTGCAGGCATCCACAAAGCTGAGCAGCAAGCACCAGCAGCATGTTGGGTATTGCATATTATTCCCCATATCATATGTGATCTGAAAAGCAAAGGCTGTGTGTACCATGTGGAGAAAGAGTAGGAAGAGATGGTGATCGATGGCTGCCGGTTCTTCCATGTGCGTAGGGAAATTGAGAATAGCAAACCTGACCCGGGTCTAGAAAGGGAGAAGGGAACTGCGCATCTGTATTTCCTTGTGATTTGAAGAAAAAGGTGATGTTCCTAGATGAACTGGGTGGCTAGTTTTCGAAACAGAAATGTGGGACACAATAGCTTGAGAAAAGACTGCTTTTCCAAAGCAGAGCGTATTTTTTTCCCCTTGCTGGTCATTAGCAGTGCTTCTGAAGACCAGCCCTTCATGGAGGAAGTCATGCTGGAACACAATGAGCTGGTGACGATTTTAAGCTTCCCCCAGCATGTAATAACTCCAAGTAATTGCTAGGTACGTGCGCTTCAAGGACAATGATATTTTTGCTCCTTTGCCCGTTTAAATGACAGCATTTTGTGCAAGACGGTGCTGCCAAATGCGTGCTGGAATGCATAGCACTAGTACAGGAGTATTAGTACGTATGACATGTTTCTAAAACTTATCCAATATACAGCAGATTTAGTGCGAGTTGGGGGTGTGTGGCTTACAGGTCTTGTTTTTAGATACCGTCTCTTTCAGAGAACTTTTTTTCTGGTAGGATTTCTGAGCCACTCTTACGGCTCTTATGTGGAACGGAGGGTCCAGTCCCCTAACCACACTGCATGTGGTGCTGGGTTTAGGAGAAGCCTGGGAACACAAGCTCCTGACAGCCTAGCAGTACCTTCAGCAGAAGGTCTTTCTGCAGATGCTGTCCTGTTTAGAGAAGGAGGGTGATGTTCCTATGTAACAGGAACATACCTTACCTGTTATGTAAAGGTAAAGCAGTTGGGTCATTGTCATGGCTGGTAAGAGAAAGGACTAGCCAAGGCCTTCCCAAAAGCACCCTGGCTTTCCCCTGCGATCAAAGGGTCATCTCTTTGGTGCTCATCTCATGCACATAAAGGGGACGGTAAAGCTGTAGTCTAAAAACCAATATTTTCAGTTGTTTGGCAGATGTGAACCACATTTGGGGCCTGTGTAATTGTAAAGAACTTGGAGAGGAGAGGGAAGAATAGAATATTGCAGATGAGATACTCATAATGAGTCCAAGTTCTGCTGAACCAAGCTGGTCGAAGGTCTGAGTGACTCAGCCCTTTGAGAGACAAAGCACTTGTCGGTGCTTGAGATGTCCATACAGGTTTGGGGAGGGGGATTGTAACGTCAATAAAAACCTTTGTTTTGATGCTCCACCTTCCTCTGGAGCTCAGGTGTCCTGCAGTGGCCTGAAGATCGTCCTGAGAGATTCACTGTTCTCACATACAGTTTCATAACGGAGGGAGTTTTGCCATCTTTATATTTACAGTGAAATTTAGTGCTCAGTATCAGGTGTTTGGCTGAAAATGTCAGTATCGTGTTACAGCCGAAAGAAGCTCACCCTCTTACAATAAATGCTATTTTGTCCTAAACGTGTGATTACGTGTCCCCCACGCACGTACCTGTTATGTCGCATCCTCTAAAAATTCTAGATATTAAATGTGCCCCACAGGAGGGTAAACGATGAAAAAAATGGTATGTATGGAAAGGTTTCACATGAAGAAAGATTACTCTTAAGAGTTTCTTCGTACGCACTTGCCCAAGATGTTCTAAGCTCAGCTGAATTCCTGAGTCATGTAATACTGACATTACCAAAGACAGAGTACTGGGGAAGGTGGGCACCTGATTTTACCTGGAACGGGGAGCTCTGTGTTGGCATTACCTGGCCAATAGTGGTGAATATTTTTCCTTTAGAATATTACTTCAATTACACTGATTTTAAAGTATACGCATTGTAAACAAAAAAAAGGGCAAGAATATCATACTGCAGTTATGGAGAATTGGAAGTAAGAGTGTTTGGTCAAAAGGGTTTACACGTGTAATATTTTGAAGAAACTAGGAGGTAGTTTGCATAAGGTATGGCTAAATGCTACTTTTGTATCAAAAATCTGGATCGAGGTGTTTATTTTGAAGTTTCTGACGCAAAATATAATTCACATCCCCATTGTAAAAGTCCCTTTCAGAGCAGAGTTTTCGGAGGTGCAGCCTGTATGCTGATACGCAGTTACCAGAGCATGGACAAAGAATGCCTGGTTTTGGAAATGTTGTATACGTTGCCATTTATACAAAAGGAAGCTGAAAAAAAACCATTAACTTTAGTGCGGCGTACAGGGTGATAAAGACACTAGTTGCGAAATGCTGGTTTTATAAGTATAATTCATTATACTTTCTTTGATCCAGTGTTACAAATTAGGGTCACTCGTGTCAGGAGATTAAAACCTTTTTGTCTCTCTTTGATATCAAACTATTCTTTCCCAGTCCCTTTTATCTTGCAGAGCAGTGCTGAATTCCACAGCACCTTTGTCAATTCGCTCGTGTTATTTGCAGCAATCATTTAATTGGATTTAGAACTAATATTATTTAGTCATACTGTCATCTGCAACAACAGAGGCTCTTTAATATCCTAAAAATGTTGAGAGGCTCCAGCGTTAGCTGGGTGAGCATATGATAAGAGAGACCACAAAGAATTTTGGGACCATGGTGGGAGTGCAAGGTAGCTAAATTGGATAGAAAAGAAAAAAACGCATACAAGTCAAAGTAAGATTGTACATCAGAAAAACTACAGCAATCTACTGAAAATTAGTAGATGATAGTCATGAGTAGCTTACAGTGAACCACGGGTACCAGCTTCCCTGAAGCACAGAAATAGGAACTTGGAGAAGCTTGTAAAAGGTGTCCTCAGGGAATCTTCCATTTTTTCACTATGATACCTTTAATCCTAGAATTGTCAAGCCACATGGAAAATAATAGGACTGAATAGTTCAGTCAGTTAAAAGTTAGTATTATTTCTTTTATCAAAAATATTAGGTCTTTCTGTGTTTCTGGAGCTGTTAGGATTTGTATAAACTTTAAAACAAGTGAAGTGAAGTATTGAACTTGTATTGCTCTTTCTTTTTTAATTTAAGATCATTATCTGTGACTAAGCAGACTCTATTCAACAGAAAGAAAGAACTTAAAGCCAATATTTTTTAACAGATGATTCAACGAGAGGCAGAAGTAAAGAATAAGGTAACTGCTGTGGCGTTGACAGACTCTGTTCACAATGTGTGGCATCAAGAAGTTGGGAAAACTATTCGAGAGTGGATGCGAGAGGTGAGGCCGGCTTTTTTAAAGAGTTGCAGTATATATGTCTGTATATGGCTCTATAAACATGCCTTTGTCTGCTGACCTCTTCCATTTCTTTAGGGTATGAAAGCCAGCACATTACAGGACCGTGGAAATTGTGTGCCCATACCAGCCCCTAAAATAACCCAGATTAAAGCCATTTCTGAACTTCAAAGATAGCAGTCAAAATAATAAGAATCAAGTTCAGTGTTTCTTCCTGCTGCTCAGCAACATGGACAGGTAGACCAAGTCAGCCCACACTCTGCCTGATATCTGGAGCAAAGTCCTGGGTGCACCCAGCGCTCCTGGCTTGATCTGGCGGTGGTGGAAAAGCCCCTTTAAGCTCTTCATGACTCAGTTTGATGATTTGCACAACTGGCAAAAAAATCGTTTCTCTCAGCAGTTTTATGAGATGTAATTACTTCTGAAGTGCTCTGAGGTTTTCTGATGAAAAGTCGGAGTATTTGCTACTGTACAACCTACCCACAGCTAGTTGGTCGAAGATGATCTGGTGTTGGTTCATGGCCAGCAAGCACCAAGTTCCACCCTTGGGTGAAGGATGATCCCATGCATTCGTTATTCAATTAATACTTAAGTATGGGGTTGCTGAGATTTTAAAAATCATGTTTTTTAAAGTGAGACCAACAAAACTTCCGTTTATGAGTCTCTTCTTCGCCAGATCAGGCTCGTGTCCATGTTTGCTACGTTCCCGTTGCAGAACGCTGAAACAATAGGTGCATGTGGCAACTTTAAGCTAGTTGCGTCCTGAACTTTTTGTTAGACTTGACTTTTTCCTCTGGATTTAGTGAAACTTTGTGTATAGACTGCCTATTCCCAACTTAACCTTACAGTTTTATAAGCCGTGACTGATGGGAATAGAGAATCACCTGGGATGCAGTCTGACAGCTCTGACTTAAATGTTAAAAATATAAAGAATGGTAACCCCTACAGGCTCTGTCAGAAAAATCCCCATTTTCTTTATGGGAAATCAAAACCTTAAAATATATGTTATGTAGTAAAACTGAAATTTTAAATCCTGTAATTTGAATCTGACAACTCCATTTTTCTTTAAGCATTTAGTCTGAATAAGACAAGTGCATTACCTTTAATTTCATTTGCAGAAAGTAGATCTTAAAGAATAAGTTAAATGATTAATGGCCTAAAAAGTGGATGGAGTGTCATAACTTACATTAGCATTGAAAATCTCCTATAAGAAAGAAGAATTTTACATATGTGAAGTGTGGCTGAGTGGTATTAAGACTAGCATATCACCTGGATATCTCTTACTTTAATCAGGTTTAAGGCTACTGGTAAAATGAATAATAATTAAAATATACACCTAATCGCTGCCTGTCTGTAGGGCTAATTGCTGTCATTGAAAGAATGAATTGTTAAAAAAGTAATTCTTCATTGGAGCTAACTCTCCTGTATCATTGGTGGCCTATTTTTAGTACCTATAGAAGTCATGATTTTTGAATTTATTAGGAGCTGTGATGAATGATAAAACAAATCATCCATTTACATATCTTGACACTGCTTTCGAGAATACTTATTTCTTACAGGCAAGTGTCACATTGTATATAAAAGCTGGTTAATTGTGTGCTAATCTTCTGTATTATCTCCAGCTCTCTGATGTAGTGTTCTATCAGTAGTTAATATTAATTTTACTTATTTCAAATGAATGTAATACTTCATAAAAATTCTACTTCTTTTATAATTTCTACCATCTTACATTTGCAATTTCACATTCAGCTGCTAATTAAAATTATACATGCAAATTGTAAAATGTATAATGCTTTACTACTTTAAACCTTAAAGCCTTTGTGAAATACTTCCATTTTAACCATTTTTTACTAAAAAAGTTACATTACTGGGTAGTGTGTTTGTTTTCTTTTTTTTTTTTCCATCAAGTTCAATAGTTTCATTGATCTACTGTTTCTTACAAAAATCTGCCATGCTTTGTGAACTTCACTTTCTAATCTCATACAGCAACCCTTCCTTTATGTTGCTCCTGCTCTCCCTGGTCCCAGAACAGTAGGGTTGCCTTGACAAATCTATTCAAAAGCCATTCCTCGCCCTTTATTGGTGGGGACTGAAGCCTTTGAAATTCTCTCCTCACTGCAACACAGCTGACATCTTCTTCCAGACAGAATGAATTAAGGAAATACAATAAGACACTTGATCTACCAGTCAAGGATCTTTCCACAGTGAGGACGGACTCCATGGTGCACAACTAGGGCAGCAAGCATCTACAAATACACAATACATGCTTGTTTACCAGAATAGCAATCGTCCATTTTTACAATCATGATTGATGGGATGATTTTTTAGAAATCTGTCTGAAAATTCATTGGGTCTTTCCAAAAAGTTGTGCCAGGTTTTTTTTCTTTCCCCCTTAATGAAGTTAATCAGGTTTTCAGAAAGGGAAAACTCAAGATTTATAGTAAGGGAAGCCATGTAGATCTCGTAGTTCAGCTGACAAGCCTATTAAAAATGTACTTTCTTTATAATTAGATCTTCAATTCAGTAGATTTGGTGTAGTTTCAGCATATTTTATTAAGAGCATATTATTTAATACTGATAATAATTGTTTGATTAATTTATTTAAAATAATAATTATTAATTTAAAAGTAATAATTATTGTTTAATTCATAGACTTCTCTGAATAGATAGCATTTGGAGCAAAACACTTAAAAAATTCATGGTGAATTCATCCTACTCAGAGGTTCAGGAATGAAAGGTAAATGTAAATGCTTCCTGAACATAATTCCCCAAAGGCAAGTATTTGCATTTTTAAATGTTCATGCCCAATTCATCTCAGCTATATTTCCAATTATTTGAATATTAATCTGCTATCTTGATGGCTTTCAGTCAGTTATAATCTGTTGTTTTGTGATTTGACAACCATCCTTTCCACAGCGTACTCCATCAAAACACCCTGAAAAATTCTGATTTCTTAATGTTGGCAAGCGGGCAGCCTCAGTATTTATATCAACGCCTGTTTAACAACTACAGAAAGGAAAAGCTTGAAATGTGCAGTGGGTAACTCAGGCACCGGTTGGTCCAAGCACCTACTTTAGTCCGCTGGCACTCAAAGTAGCACTTTGTGCTATTTAAGCACATTACAAATCTCCTGAATTATGGTCTTACTCTTTTTGCTTATTTAGAATGAAACTACAGTATTTCATCACCAGTTAGTGTGAATAAGCTAGTGTAGTTTACCTTCCAGTCCCTGTTGGGACTGCTGTGTAAATTAGTTTGACTATTTTGGTGTGATCGTTGTCCTTGCTTACAAAGTCTGTATTTATTTTTGCTCTGAGTTTTTGGCTTACCCGAAAATTACCTGCCTGCTCTTACAGAACTGCTGCAACTGGGTGTCCAGCTCCGAGCCCCTGGACACTTCGGTGGAGTCCATGCTGCCGGACTGCCCCCGCGTCTCTGCAGGTACGTCGGTTTGTTTGCAGCAAGCCGGTTTATGTGTTTGTGCCCAGGAGCAGCTTGGTTATTTAAAAATGCATTTGGTTCTGAATGCATTTTAACCCTTCTGCGGCAAGATGTGGTTGAAAGCATATGGCTGCTGCTATTTTATGCAGCCCACTGTTAATTTTTTTTTTTTTTTTTTTGCTTTGTGTGGGATTTAAGTTCTCTTGTCTACTTGTGGCTTATATTTTTCTAGTCTTCTCTTCAGCTTTAAGATGGTGACATTATAGGCAGGAGCTTAAGAAAAACACTAGCGGTGATGAAAACTTTGAAATTTATCACAGATCCTTGAATAAATCTAACTTCATGCAGGCAAGAAGTTTTTAAAGAAGTACGTTAATGAAAGGCACAGCTAAGTGAAATAAGACACTTTCCTGAATCCTGATCAACAAAAGTCTGGTTTACATAGGAAAATATTTACAGTGTCCAAGAATCTTGATGTGAGATTTGTGTTGTTTTGGAAATATTCAGCTACACTCTTTCATTAGTGAATCGTGATTCATAAATCATAAGGAGCACATGAATTAATATACAGAGACTTTTGTTAATGTGTAATAATTCCAGAAAGTAGACATAGTTGTCAATGTAACAGGAAAATCTCAAATCTCTGTAGGAAAGTAATCTAAAATACATAAAGCTGTTACTGAACTTTCATGTTTGATTATCAGATTTCCTAAAAGCCATAGGTAGCGTATTTCTGTAGAATATAAAATCAGGTTCAAAGGAAGAGACAGCCTATACAATATTAATTTAAAAGCTGGAACAGTGTTTGACCTTGCTCTGTGAGTTGTTCATTTGACAAGTTAGAGATTCATATCTGTCTGGATTTGTGAGGCTGTTAATGAGACCTAAGCTTGCAGATGAAATTTGGTTTACTGCAGGATATTTTAAGGAAAATTTAGCGGTACTTTGTTTGAGACCTCACAACAACCGGAGACCTGTAATCACCTTTCTGCTGTGGGTTGGGATCTAACCATGCAGATCATCAGCTCTCTACAGATGCAGTGCAATAGCATTGACATTGCTCTTTAGTGCTTAGGGAAATGAAATATTACTAAAATTTTCATAGATTCAACGTTCATTTACCAACTTTTTGCTCCTTTAGGGGAGAGTACTGCAGTTTAAAAGAAAAGTATTGTTCAGTAGTAGAATTCTTTAAAACAGGATTAACTTTCAATCTCTGACGTCTGTGTTGCAGTTGTGCAAGCGTGCATGTTACAGAGGTCATTTCAGTCAGGTAAGTAGGGGCTTGGATAGCAACCAGTCAGTATTTACAGTACACTTGCCAATACTGAAAGTCCTCCATCTGAGCTTCTCTCCTCTTTCTTTGTATTCATCCTATGTAAATAATGTAGAAGGTATTCTATAAAAGAAGTCCGAAGTGTTATTTAAAAAACATACTGATGCTTTAATAGGGGTGTGAAAAAGTCTTAATTTTACATTTCTGTTGAGGGTGGGTCATAGTGGGCATAACATTTATACTCCAGTTGATGAACTCCCAGCTACACCGAAGTCTTTGGCAGAAGAATTAATTTAAATGGGGTAGGATTTCAGCCAGTAAAAGTTGTAAAAGTAAAAGTTGGCTATTTGTATTTCATGCACACATACAATGCCACTAGATTAAGATTACTGATGCTTTAGAATTTCTTGTCAGAGATTTTGGAGAATGGTTTAAATAGAAGCTAATTATTTCCAGCTTGGTTCTTTATAATATAAGGACAGTTTAAAATAGTATAGCTTTAGGTGACTACTGCTGAACTATTGATTTGCTCATATGTTTTTGTTTATATTTCTTGTATTCATGTCTTACATGGGCAACTGTAAGACATTTACAGAGGAACAAGTGAATAATTCCTACAGTGTGTTTGTATAAGCAATGGCACAAGCCCACATTAGGATAATTTGTAATAAATTTATGAAATGCTACTAGATGTAGGAGCATTAGTATTTAATGTGAGAGATTATTTCACTCGTTTCCTGAGAATTGCAGTACTGAAATAGCCCACACTCAAATACTGGCAGCATTGCCCTTGGTATTTCAATGAATGACAGTGAGAGCAATCAGAGCAACAAGAGATTTTTTAAAATAAGCCTTTTGCGGAAGGAAGATTCACGTCTCTTCTCTGCTTGAAACCCCACCTTTTATCTGTGTTTGCACTGGGAAGCAAGTTCAGGAATAACTGCCTCTTGGTCGCATCTCATGAGCCAGCTTTTCCAAAAGGAGTCTGATATTCAGCCATTCAGCATACTGGGATTTACAGGCAACCCCAGTTTGTTTGTGAGCAGTGCCTACTTCAGATTATGTCACAGTCTGTTGCTTGCATTTCCCTTAAAAATCACTAGAGAGAAATAAATGGCCATCAAACTGGAAAAACAACTTGTATTTCCAGATAGAGTTGTTCAAGCTTTTGATTAGAGCATTATTAAGTAATTAAAATGTTTGCCATAATTCATTCATGTCTTAGTTACAAAAAGGAATGAATACGCTTTAATAATGAAACATTGTGGGCATGAGAACAACAACAATACAGAAAAAGCAAGCCGTCATAAATCCATTCTCTGTCCTTGTGGCAAGAAGTGGGGTACTGCAAAGGTCCCACCTTCATGGTCTTTCCTCCACGTCTCAAGGATTTGCTTGCGTGCTAGTGTCATCATTTAACATCTTCCTGTGACAGGTTTTCATCACACCGAAGGGATTGTCCTCTAAAATTTCCCATTTAACACGGTTGTCCTGTGTGGCATATGTAATCCTAAAAAGCTTCCCATGCTGGGTTGAGGGATATATCTCCCAGCTCAAATGTCTTCCATCAGACCTGGAGCTCCTGTTGAGGCTACCTGTCCAACACTACCCATCATGTTACCCTTCCCATACTTTTCCAACAAGAACAAGGCATTCTTCCTCGTTAGAGGAGAGTCCACCACTCTCCCTCTGTCATTTATTTTTTACCAGCATCATTCCCCTCTGCTCCTTCTCTGGCTCACAGCCCTCTCTGGTTTCCAGCTTTGGAGCATTGCACAAGTAAGGTCTTCAGCTGTGGCACTGTCACTTCATTGGCCTGGAGGAGCCCTCTGTCAGTCTCCAACCTTCAGTCTATGTTAAAAAAACTGTATCTATCTCCTGCCCTCTTCACTTTCAGCCCTCATTAAGGACCTCTGTTAGACCTGAGGTCATCTTCTGCCTCAGTCTTAATCCACCTTCCTAATGGCGTCAAACCAGAAGACCTCTCTTCTGTCTCAGAGGAGATGGATCCGTTTCCTACCTATCTAAGGCATAAGCAAATGTAGGGTGGAGAAAGGTAAAGACTTTAAAAGCAGTCTGTACATTAAAGATCATCGCATAAAATGGAGCAGGTGTGGGAGTCTTACTGGTTAGGAGATTGGAGGTCAACTTGTAATTTGACACAGACAGTGGGATAGACGTTTTAATGACAGGTTGTATCGTGTTACTGCTAACCACTACAACCACCAGCTGTAGTTCACTTCATGTCTGTGAGACCTTACAACATTTATCCTAGTTCTGGTGCAGGGAGTTCACAGGCCCTTTGGGAAGCCATCCTACTGGGGCAGCTGCTGGGTGGAAATAGCTGAAAGTGAGGATGGGAGAAAGTAGATCCATGGATCTGTGTCCATCTCTGTTGCTGTTCAGGAATTAAATTACTTTGATTTCAGGATAGTGGCCTGAACATTACCCCAGGAAAGGCATTGTGGTAAATTTTGCCAGGTAAACGTGGACTTTCTTTTCCTGAATAAGAATATTTTGGAGCGCCTCATGGGGAGCACTGAAGTGTTTGGATAAGATACATTCCTTAGCTCATGTGTTTCTGCCAGTGAAAGCTTTTTATTTAGGAGAGAAGATTAAACTTTGCAGTATTTTGCCAAAGAGGATATGCACCAACACTCATTTACATAATCAAATAAAAAGAAGTTATTATAACATTAGTAAAAAGAATTGCCTAATCAAATCCTTTTGAAGCCTTTCTAGTTGACCCCCAAAATCACTAGTTATTCTTTTAACAGTTGCAGCCAATGTAGTAAAAACATCATTGTAAAATAAGGAAATTATAACATCAAAAGACAAACAAGATGACACAATGGAATGAAACGTTGATAGTAATCAAGAAAAGCTCTATTCACGGAACAGCCTAGTCTTAAATATATGTCTCTGCAATAAGGAAAAAAGTGCAAGATTAATTCATGCAGCTGAATAAAGTGACCTCAGGCTGGCAGAAGAAAAACAAACTCTTAATTTTGGGGGACAGGTGTGACCCATGCTGGTGGTGCTCTGAAGAGTATCCTGAGTGAGTCCTCAGGTAGTATTTCCTGGTACCAAACATCAAGCTTGACTCTCTATGGTATATAAAACATTTCACTTGATTTAGGCACGCCAAGCACAGCTTTTTTTTTTTACTTTGAATTCAGAAAAGATCGTTAATATTATTTCTAACAGGCTACTGCAGGTGTTTGGGTTTTTTACAGATAGATAAATAAATAGAAGGGAAAAAATGGCTTCACAGAACGGTTGAGGTGTGAAGGGACCTCTGGAGGTCATCTGGTCCAACTCCTGCTCAAGCAGGGCCACTTGGAGCCAGTTGTCCAGGACTATGTCCAGCCTTCTATAAGCTCCATTGCATGTCAACGAAGAAACCATGGTCATGGTAATTAATATGCACATAAGGTTTGGGGTTTATATTGGTATACTTGCCCTGACTTCCAAAAGACCCCACAGAGTCATGCCGTAACCGTGTGGTGTTCTGGCCGGTTGCGTAGGGTTTAAGGCCGTACATGAGTGAGTGTGGAGTGGAGATGGTGGTTGTCCGAACTCAGGTGAGACAGTCAGCTTTGTGTGTGTCAGCACCAAAAGGACGTCCTTCCCATTGCACAGAGGTTCAGAAAGCGGTTGTTTTCCTGCTTTGCCTTTCAAATCCTTTTAACTGGGAGAGGGGAAGGGGGGCTTGTGGTTGTTTCTGACGGAGCTTGCCCCAAGAAGGAGCAGGGTTATAATCCGTTGACCCTCTCGGTAAAAACACAGCCAAAAGCGTTCCTGCATGTGTTAAACACACACTATGTACTTTAAGGCTTGGGGGGTTTTTTTAGAGATTTTTCTGTATGCACATAAGAGACTTGCAGTTCAAAACAAATGAAAGATGAGATTCTGCAGAGCTCACTGAAAAACAGGGAAAAGCTTGTTACCTGCTGTTTTTGAGTCCTTGGCATAGCTTGATTTAATATCAAGACAAGAATATGGTACTAAACAGTCCCCTCGAGACTGCTGCTTTGTGCTAAGTAATAGAATAGCATCAATAATCCTTCCATGGGGCTACAGTAAATTTAAGTAAAGTTTTTCTGGACTGTTAGATCTTTTTAAAAGCACTGATCCAAGAAAGTGAGCGCATCACTTGCACAGCGAGCCTTTCCCTGGAAGAGCAGGCGTGCAGCCCGGCCCCCAGCACACGCTTGCACCGACTCATCAGATAAAGCCCTTGTTGCAAAGCTTGTGTTGATACCCAGGAAACCACGAATTACCCATTAGATTACAGAGGTGGTAGTTTTTGTTGGCTTTGCATAACAGGTGACTTCTGCCCGCTGTTTTAAGAGTTCAGTTGTGTATTTCTGTAGAAAAGCCTCGTCTAGCTGCAGGTGCACCCCACGCTGAGCAGATCCTGAGGTTCAAACAGGAGGATCTCCAGTGAGGTTAAATGGGCTCTGCAACACTGCAGGGTCTGTGCGCAGAGGTAATTGCATGAGTGAGGCTTGTGACAGCCATAGGGAAGAACCAACTTATTTCTCTCTGCTTTTTTCCCTCAGCTTTATTTGCACCGCACTAAATTGACACTCTTACACATTTATGTATCTTGCTCATAACAAACGAGGAAGAAACAACCATAAACTGTATTAAGCACTGAGACAATACTTGGCTCATCCCCTTAGCAGCTTTTAGCCCAGTTTACCAATGCTTCTTGTTTTTCACTCTCTAACTGATTTGGTGAAGACCATTCTGGGCTGTTTTCTGACATTAGTATCTTGTGACAGGGGTAGGTGTCCAATAACTCCAGCAATATAAGAAATAAGTACAAAACCACGCACTTTTTACAGTAAGGCAGATTAGGCAATTTACCCATTTTGCTAAAAATGTTATTTCTGCATTCACTAGACATTCATGGAGATTAAGATTACAGTAATCAGTGTTTACGGTAAACCTCTTTGCATTTTATGTCTTCATGTGCATGTAGTTCTGTCAATAAAAGCTTTTTGCTTAGCAGAAAAGATTAAACGCCGCAGTGTTTTGTCAAGGTGGCAGGCTCCTGTGATTAGCTGCATATTGATTTGTTTTAAGATATTTGCAGCATTAATAGCACAAATGGAGAAATGCAGCAATCTGCAGTGTGAAGGTTGCTTCGTAGCCCTATGTCAGCATCCTCACATGCTGCAAGTATTGGTCCTGCACTTCCATTTCTGCTGCTGTACGTCGTCCGTCGGGAACTGGAAATTATTATGGAAACTTTGAAGCATCAGCCTGTGTTAGCCGCAGCTCTGGCAGCTGCTGCACTAAGTCCAACTTTAACTAATGTCTTCTTAGCACGGAAGTAAGTAGCTTTTTCCCTACTCCCGACTCTTCAAAGGCGCTCTGCTTTTAGTCTCCTGCTCGGCCTCAGGTGTTGCAGGCAGCTTTTCGTTTCATGTATAATACCTAGTTGGATGTGAGCGCCTATGTTGTGTTTTGAGTAGCTTAGCTTTACAGTGCTTTGGAAAGGACAAAATCTACAAAGACCTGTTGAACGGTACTGCAGATTCTGTTCCAGAACACCAGATCCTCAAAAGTAAATATGAAAATGTGAATTTTAAAGTGTTGACTTAAATTACCAGCTTGTTGCTGTGGTCAGAGAGTTCAACTTTATAAGAATTTCAATTTTGTAATACATCTTTATAACTTCTTGTATGACCAGATAGGTGTTCAATATACCACCAGTACTGTTATTTTTTAGGACAAAACACTCATATTCACGTACCATTCTACAAAATAGTTACATGTATTTAAGGCAGTACTGATAATACTGATAATAAGGCAGTGGTAACAATGAATAATATAAATTATTACAGCCAAATATTTCCTACAAAGTGACAATGGTTAGACTGCCATGACCACTGCTGCCAATACTACTTAATGCTATCTCATTAGTTCTTTGTATATCTGTCTACATGTTGGCTGGAGTCTTACTCTAACGTGTGATTGCAAACTCTTGGGTTCAGGGACTTTTTGTTTGGTGCTTGTGCTTCATCTTGGCCCATGCAGATGCTAGCCAGAATAGTTGATGCTTAGCCAGTCCTCTGCATGGTCGCGTTGTTGAAATGCTTGTGCTGTGATTCCTTACAGCACTTACAGGCACAACAGCAGTACAACAAATAATGAATACATTCATGTTTTGAATAGGCAGATGCAACTTTACTGCAGATATCCAAGTGACAGTTTAGACTGACGCTTTAAAGAGGCTATGTTAAGTATAATTAAGTTACTGCTAAAAAGTCAATCTAGTATTTGTTCAATCCGCACTAGTTTTGTCTGTTGAAGGGGAAAAACTAGAACAAGTGATCCTTCATCTTCTAACCTCATGAAAATCCTTCAAAAGGAAGTGTGGGTGAAGGGTCTGGAGAACAAGTCTGATGAGGAGCGGCTGAGGGAACTGGGGTTGTTTAGCCTGGAGAAAAGGAGGCTGAGGGGAGACCTCATCGCTCTCTACAACTCCCTGCAAGGAGGTTGTAGCGAGGTGGGGGTCGGTCTCTTCTCCCAAGTAACAAGCGATAGGACGAGAGGAAACGGCCTCAAGTTGTGCCAGGGGAGGTTTAGATTGGATATCGGGAAAAATGCCTTCACCAAAAGGGTTGTCAAGCACTGGAACGGGCTGCCCGGGGAAGTGGTTGAGTCACCATCCCTGGAGGTATTTAAAAGACGTGTAGATGTGACATCTTGGGGGCATGGTTAGTGGTGGACTTTGCAGTGTTCGGGTTATGGTTGGACTCGATGATCTTAAGGGTCTTTTCCAACCTAAATGATTCTATTATTCTGTGATTCTGTGAGGGTGGGACTCTGTCGTGGTTTAACCCACGACAAAGGGGTTAAACAAAGGAACTGTCGTGGTTTAACCCCAGCCGGCAACTAAGCACCACGCAGCCGCTCGCTCACTCCCCCCCAGTGGGATGGGGGAGAGAATCGGAAGGGTAAAAGTGAGAAAACTCATGGGTTGAGATAAAGGCAGTTTAATAGGTAAAGCAAAAGCCACACACGCAAGCAAAGCAAAACAAGGAATTCATTCACTCCTTCCCATGGGCAGGCAGGTGTTCAGCCATCTCCAGGAAAGCAGGGCTCCATCACGCGTAACGGTTACTTGGGAAGACAAACGCCATCACTCCAAACGTCCCCCCCTTCCTTCTTCTTCCCCCAGCTTTATATGCTGAGCATGACGTCACATGGTATGGAATATCCCTTTGGCCAGTTTGGGTCAGCTGTCCTGGCTGTGCCCCCTCCCAGCTTCTTGTGCACCTCCAGCCTTCTCAGTCAGTAGAGCATGGGAAGCTGAAAAGTCCTTGACTAGTGTAAACACTACCTAGCAACAACTAAAACATCGGTGTGTTATCGACATTGTTCTCACCCTAAATCCAAAACACAGCACTGCACCAGCTACTAGGAAGGAAATTAACTCTATCCCTGCCGAAACCAGGACAGACTCAAACTGACTTTTTCTTCCAGGGCATGTCAGAATACGCCCTAGCAGAAATAGGTATTTTTCCACCTCCTGCTGCTTTTTGTGATGGCAGCAAAAGCTTTCCTTACACAGTGGCTCATCACCACCTTTTTACACCCAATGCCTTCCCAGCCTCTCAATGCACATAGGCAATGCTACATCAGACAGTGCACCTTGCTCCTTACTGCTTAACTAGTGGGTTAAAGCCTGGTTTAAGTGTGTCTTCCGTAGGGTGGAAGAGAAGGCCACAGTCCTTTCTCATTTCATCTCCTCTGAAATACCTACACGCTCCAGTCCAGCGATAGTGTAACTCTGTGCATGGGTCTCGATAAGTTTTCATTAAGTACTTTGTGGGATTGAGCTTGAATGTTGGTCTTTGTATTCCAAGTTGCATCCACATTACCGTTAGTAATTTTTTAAAGTATTTTCTGTGTTTCATCCTCAGTAGCTCTGTGAAGCCAGAACATCTATAGAGATGGGATCTGGTACATCAGTGTAATTGCAAAAGCTGTATTTCTGGTAGAGCTCAGCACCTGTAGGGAGGTATTCCCTGAGAGATATAATCCAAAATTCTACAGCAAAATTTTTATTTGTCTTGACGTAACATCCAAAAGATCATTTACCTTTCAGCTTGCATTTTTTGTTAGAATCCAAATTGATTTGGATTTGGATTTGGTAGAATTTTTCAAAAGGTTCACTTTCAGTTGAAAACTTTTGATCTTTTTTCATAAATGTATATAGTTTAGGCCAGGAAAGACATTTGGGTCACTTATTCTCCACTTTGACATACAGGTCCTTAACTTTTGACCAGAAGTTGTTAAGCCGAAATTTGTAACTTGCGTTTGGTTAAAGTGTGTCTTCCAGAAAGTCACTCAGCCATGGCTGGAGGGATTCAAGAGATGGGGAATCCATGGCTTCCTTCCCTTTGTAATTTGTCAAACTAAGAGGAGTGGCTCATTTCTGGTTTGGCTTTGTCTGGTTTCAGGTTTCAGCCATTAGCTCTTGCTGTGCCTTTTTCTACTAAGTTAAAGAGCCATTTATTTAGTACATTTGCTTTTTCTCTCTGTGAATTACTGGAATCAAGTCAACATTCAATTTTCTTTTGAGAAATGGAATAGATTGAGTTCTTTAAGTCTCACTGCAAGTTAATTTCTCCAGGTTTCAAACGCTTTTATACACTTTTCTGTGGCGTCTCCAGTCTTTCCACATCTTTTCTTTGAAACAGACCTGTGTGCATCTCACACATGGATGCACAGCACAGACTTCAAATCTTCACTACTTGATTTTCTCCCATTTCGTCAGCCAGTGGTCACATTTGACCTTTTTATCACCATACTTTTATCACCATCAGTTTAGGAGGAGCTTGTCCGTCATCTCCCGATAGCCTTTCTAGAGCTGCTGCTCTTCATCTTGGTTCTAAAGTAGCATTATGAAACATTGCAGGTAGCTATTTTTTTTTAAAAAAACCCAACCAAACAGATGAACACACAAAAAAAAGGCTGCTGTCCTTCTTGTTAATAACTGTTCTGCCCATCTTCACTTTTACACAGACTTTACCACCAGTGAATTTATATTTATTTCCTGTGTTGTTGAATAGCCTTATGACACTCCATCAGTTACATCTCTATTCAATAGTGGTTTCTCCATGACAACTACATTTGCAGATTACTTAGTCTGCAAGTTCTTAGAAATATTGAATAATATTGATTTTTAACCTGTTTTCACGAGTAAACAAGAATTCTACAGTTGTGCCATTTGTCCCCTCGTGAATTTATGAAACATTGATCAATTTCTGCCTAATTTGAAGTTTTAGTTGTAATTAAGTTTCGCCAAGTTTTGTGATAATAGTTTACAGCATAGAAGAAGAAACGAGGAATGTGTCTTCCAGGAATGTATCTTCCCAATAAAAGGAAGGCTTTTTAATGTCGCCTTTGAAAGACAAGGGGGGGTAACTCAGGTGCTATACAGGTGTAACTATACATGTTGTATGTATAGAGGGACTTTTTTCCAGAAGTTTCGTGGGAAACCTGGGAAGAGCAAGAAGTAGTTGCTGAACAGAAAAGGGAGACAAAGGACTTTCTAAAAATGCATAGCACAGGTGGCATAGTTTGTCCTCCTGCTCAGAATGTTCTGGAGGAATAAATCAAATGCCTGACAAAAAACTGAGTATACTGTATTTGCATATAAATCCTTATCAGCTGAACATACTTATTCATCAAAGAGTGAAACTGAGTTTACTTGTTTAGGACTTATTTTCCAGTAAGTTGCATTGGCTTGAATTAATTATATTTTTGTACCTTAATTAATGTACCTTCATTAATACACTCCAATATCACAGCATTGTAGGTCTGAAAGAGGTTTTTAGCATGCCTCAGCTTCATCCCCCAGCCCAAGGCAAGAACAAATGTTCTTACATCATTTCCTGACAGATGCTCTTCTCGTTGGTTCTTTCCTTTGTGTTGTGTGATGACACGTCCTCACTGGGAAGCCTCTTCCAAACTTCCAGATTTAGTTACCCGTATCTTCCTCGGTGCATGCATGCATGCAACTTCAGAACAGCTGGGTAAGCGACAGTTACCCCAAAAATACATCAGCCAGTTGGAACAGAGTGGTAAGCACTGAGAATGATTGTAATTCTACAGCAGGTGACTTGCAATTAAAGTATGAATGAATTTGGATTGTTTTCCATAAAAAAGAGTGGATTTCCTGGGAAGAAGAGCAACAGAGGAAGGCAGACTTGTAAAAAGTTGCTATTAAAAAAAATGAGAACTTATTCTTCCTGTCCACAGTACCTAAGGCAGGAATTTATGGACCTATATATCCATTTTTCCATTATTTTTCTTGAGATTTATTGCAGGCTAACTGTGCAAATAGTCTTTTCTGAAAGTTGGATTTCCCATCTTCTGTAACTTCTCTGCTATCTTAAGTTTTATTTAAAATGAACATCAGTAGCCAGTTAGCTGGTAGATGACTCTTGAATACAAACTCTGCAAGCCTGCCGATTTGGAAATATTTATCCCTGCGAAGACACTGGTGAGTAGTGAGAAGGAATGTACTTCATCAAACACTTCACCATTTTTTTCCAAATAGAGAACAGAAACATATATTGAACAATTTCGTACTTTCTTCTGCATTGTTATTTACAGTTTCACCATCTCCATCTGAAAATCGACATATGTTTGCTACGGATTGCATTTGTTGCTTCTATATAAAACAAAGTTCTTCATTGTGCTAAGTTTGCCAGCCATAGATTGTTTTTCCTTAGATAGCTTTAGCTTTCCTTATCATCTTTTTATGCCAATAAGAAGCTATTTCCACCTTTTTCTATATTCCTTGACTGATTTCACTTTTTTGCTGAACCAGGAGGACTAACGCTCTGTCTTGGGTTCTTTTGTTGTCCAACAAACTTTTTAAAAATACCATTCTTTCATTTATGTTTAAATATGTCATCTAAATTTGCTAATCTTTTTCCTACCTTGAAGAAAATAGCCTTTTTGAAGCACCGAGCGTGTGTGTTGCCGGCTGAGGCTTCTCTCTGTTCAATCCCACCCAATGTCATCAGGTCAGGTTCACTGGCCCCAGGCAGCCACCCACTTCCAGCCCAGTGACCTCACTCGTCTTCATCCATCGCAACACTGCCCAAAATGGTAACGTCATGGAAAGCATTATGCCCTTTTGTGTTAGAAAATCATCATTCGTAGTTTTTAGAAACTTTTAATGTTTATGACCACCTGCATCCATCTCCTGAACTGATGCCTTCCAGGGCGATGAAGCTCTCCATGCATTGCAGAGATGTGCTTAGGGAGAAGCTCACCCCGTTCTCTGGTCTGCCAAGGTTGCCTGTCACAAACCTCCCCACCAGCATCTCCTCCTGGGCTTTTTTATCACGCTAGCCTACATGCACGCAAGACCCAAGCTCAGATTTATCAGTATTGTTGGAATAAGTAACGGTGGTTTTAGAATAGAGCACCACATCCTCACCACTTTTATTCACTTGAATCATTCTAAACAGGTAATAAACAGACATTTTAATGCTTCAGGCATACAAATTGTCTTAACGGCTGTCAGTAATGCCAATTATATCAAATTCCTGCTCATGGCTGCGATTGGACAACAAACAAGAATTGGAAAAACTCCTGACAGTGGCATAGAATTGATTTTAACATTCTTTTTCTTTGCCACATAAATTAAATTTATTTGCAACACATGGAGGTTAAATTTATATCATATTTGCCTTCTTAGCACCCTGCCCTCAAGTTGCTAATTTAACAGTTTTCTGGCTGCTCCAGCTCTCAGCCGAGAAGATTAGTTTCCCAACCTGTGAGATAACCAAAAGATGAGAAACATAGAGCTCTGCGATGCCATTTTTAGAGGCCCCTTTCACAGTATATTTGCACTTTAAACTTTCTCCTATCAAGGAACATGCCTATATTTGGAAGGCCCAATTTTCTGTTGAGAGGACTTGTCATTTTCTGCTAACCAGTGTCAGCAACTAATCTCGTCACGTTAATGTGCAGGGACAGCTAAGTGACTTGTCTTAAATGCATTGTGATGGTTATCTATTTATTAAAAGCAAAAGCAAACAACTGCTTATAACTAATGTTCAGATGCTGATTGTTTACACAAATAGTGTTAAGGACAAGGCTAACTTAAGCAGACATACTATATGCTTACATTATGACATGAAAACCACACTCTGTGATAATTGTTTCTCTCGTATGTATCTCTCAATATTATGAATACTTATATATTCCAATAAATGTTTTGATTTAGTGAGCCACATTTAATAAGTAATTTTTTTAAAACTATATTCTGTTTTTTATGTGAAAGAAGGGAATAGGACATGTCCCCCCACATTAATCCTTTTATTTTAGGCAGGTTTACGAGACATACCTACAACAGCTTAACAGAGAAATAATCCACATGGTTAATAAACTGGTTTAGATGATGTTCGTTATTGCTGCTGTGAACACAGTAGTCAGTTTGAAGGCAAATGTCGTGTACTTTCGAACAAACACTGTTAAGTGCCCGTCATTACTCTTAAGGACAGGAGTTGTCTTTTTTAGTGAGTTTGATCTTTGCGCAAATGAGGCATTGTGTATAAAAGTTCTTATCACTTTATCTGAGACTTTTATGTTAATATAGCGTTTGAAATGATTTTTGTTACATATGAATAAAACCCACATAGATTTGAAATCTGAAGGCCAATTTTTGACTCTTAGATACCCACATGAGGATCCCCTTGAGTCCCACAGACAGTTCACAGGCGTGCGTGAGGGCAGACCTTAGCTCTGATTTTGCCTAGGCACGACACGCCGTATTTTGTTCCCCTCTTTGCCTCCGGATGATGGGCGCTGTTACAGAGTTTATACTATATACTGAACTGAGTGTTAAACTAGAAGGGCTCCTCCTGTGTGTTTGAACACTCATGCTTGGCATGAAAGGGATCATCCCAGCCCCGCCAGAAGGTGTGCGTGCTGTGGCTGCTCCGACTGGGGTTTTCCGATGCAGCTGCGCGTGTGGGGAACATAAACAAAATCTCAAAACATTTCTGCCCCAGGAGCGGGCGTCACTTTGCAATTCTGGGGTAACTGAACTTCAAGGACTCCACATTACTCTGAGTAGTTACGTTAAAATGTTTGTTATTTGGGTAATTTGGGGGCAGAGGTCTAGACACCTGCTTATGCAACTTGGTCCGTTCAGTGAAATCGATTCCCTTTTCAGCATAAAAAATTTCCCATAAAATCAAACACATGTAAGATGATGGCTGAAGATTTCCTAAAGCAGTACTATGCTGGATGCTGATACTAACGTGTGTCAGAGCTGCAAGATAGGATTTGTTTTATTTCAGGAGTGCTCTGGACATTTATGATTTTGACAGTTTCCTGCTACTGGTTGCAGAACTTAGACTCGTACATTAGGTACAGCTTGCAAATTCAGCGCAGTTTATGAATCTTGCAAATTTCTTTTGGCAGCTGGGGACCTGATTCAGCTGCCACTAAAGATTCCCAGTGGTTTTGGTGGGTCTCACGTCAGTCCTTTTGTCCCTGCAGACCACTATTTTAAACCAAATGCTGTGTGAACTAATGACAATTTTTTAAGAGTGGTTTTTTTTCCTTCTTTTAATAGCCCTGGATGAAAGTTATTAAACATTTGTGTCATGCTTTGTCTGATAGAATTCTCTCTGTTCTTCTTGAAGCACGCATCTTCTGTCCTCCAGGAAAGTGTCAGCTTCCTGCAAAGATCTGCCTGCCTGTGCGGAGGAAGGGGTGCAACCTTAGGGGACAGGGAACTGAAAGAGCACAAGAGGGACCCTGAGCTGTTGGCTGGCAATTTGGTCACCTTCCTTTGAGACGTTGGCTTGAGACCCCTTCCACTGAAATGGGAACTGAAGTTGGTTGTTGCTTCTAATGTCAGTGGTCTAACCAATGCACTATCATATAGGTGACGGCTCTCCTTTCTTCATCCATCCTCAAAAAATGTGATTCCTGCTTGTTTTTTTCAAGGAACGGCATTCAGTGCTTGCAGGCTGCGGTATCAGGACTCAAGGCATTGCTAGTCTCCATGACTTTAATCAGCCAGTCTGTGCTAATTGATTATTTTTACCAACACCCTGTAAATGCCATGCATTTTTTGAAAAAGTAGATCACGGGATGGAGCAGCCTCACAGGCGGTGAGGCAAGATGTTCGCTCAAGCTAACAGTAGGATTTTTTGTACACTAATGAGAGGAGGAGTCAGTGACAGACGGAAGAAGAACCAAGAGATTGGTTTTCATATTCATTGTCTCTGGGCAAGGACAAAGTGAAGAGAAACCACGAACATCCAGAGGAGATGGGCACCAAACTGCAGTGGGCTTTCCCACCAGCCGAACGCCACGGGTTGCTCTCATTGAGCCAACCCAGCAAGAGCATGCCTTAAACAAGGAGATTGGATGCAAATTGTGCATTAAGACCAGTATACCCAGCCTGCGGGAAACCTGGTTGGACTGGGAAACAGATGCCATTGGGGAACCCTTCATGTTGTACGATGTCAGTAGAAGGTGCACACACATAAACTTGGGAAGATCAGTTTCCGTATCTCCACGCATTCTTGTATCTTTGTTCCAGAGCAGCTCAGGGCTCAGTAGAGAAGTGAGGATCTTTCCTGTTGTTTTGCATGTGGATCATAAAGCTTACATTTTATTAAAAGTTTAGAAATTCCAGATGAAATAGAAGTATGAGCATTTATATCACTTGCTGTCTGATTGTCTCATTTTGCTTTCTGAGAGCCCTGCTATTCCTTGATGCAGGGAAGTCCTGTTTTCTGCTCATTGGTGTCTTCACTGGAGCTACATTTTTATTTGTATGGTTTTAGCAGTGTATTCACAGCTTGTAGTTTGCACCCACAGATAAATACATATGTTATCTTGGTAACAGAGGTACCAGCAGTTACAGGTGGATTGATTCGTCATCATCCAAAGCTTTTATCAACCATGTAAAAAATATCCCTCATACAAATGAGGAAATAGAAATTGATTTTGAATAGTTATTCTTTCCATGCACGGGCTCTTTTGTTATATATTTTGTTAATTCTGGTATGATTTTTCTGCGCTACATCTCTTTTTCTAAACCTTTCCTCTGATTTAGTGCCTGACTTTGTTTAATGCTACTAAATGATTTACTGAAGCTTTACAAGTGATATTTCATCCGCCGGAGAGACTTTGTGAGTTGAGTGCTGTCCCCAAATATGATACAATATTGTGTTAGCATTAATATGGATATTGATGCAAAATCAATGCAAATAGACTCCACATCTAATCCCATACTCCCTCACTCAAGTTCACTGGCAGCAACAGCAAGTTGCTTCTTTGATTTCAGTGCTGGATATGCAGTATTTATGAGGGGTTGCACTTTACATCCTTACTTTGGTTATCATTATGCCAGTGCACATTAAAACAGATTTTAGAACTAAATTTGTTTCAGCATTGTTGTGAGACACCACTTAGACAAACCTGAGTTTGGGCTTTGGCTTATTTAGCTTGTGGCTTCCCCCAGTAAAGACTGCACGAGCTTCTTGAAGGTGCAGAATGTAATTAACATCTTGCAGCTTGTACCTGTACAAGACAACGCAGGGCACGGCTTACAGGGGCGAGTGCCCGCGATGTGCAGGGCAGGATTTGGCCGTTCCACACATACTTCTCTGGATGGCTGCAGAAAAAGTGTCTGGCTCCGGCGCACTATTAGGCTGTAATTAGTGTAGCTAACAACTAATATGAAAGAGCAGGATAGAGGTCACCACAAGACTTCAAAGGTCTTAACAGGTTAAGGTTGGAGGGCAGTCTATCCCCGCGCTTAATCTGTTGCCATATCTTCTGAGATTCGTTGAAATCTTCAGTGACCTCTAACCTTGACGTGTTGCTCTCCCGTAATTTACCCGTCACGTGCTATTTTCTTTATTTCTGTCCATTTAGACGGGCATGGGTCTTTGTGATCGGCGTCTCCCTTTTCCGTTCAGATCTAAGTGTGCCCAGGTAAACAACTTTTTGATGTGGAATAAAGACTGTGGTTTAAACCACTTTAATGCTCTTGCCCTGCTAGCTTCGGACTCATCAGAAATGGTTGTTTTGCTATGCTTCGGCATGTGGTTTGTAGATGACATTTGACACGTAGATTAGGCTCAGGTTTAAAATCTAGCTATTAAAATAAATTGGGCATTGCACAATCGTTTTCAAAAGATGCTAAATATCAGGCTTTTATGAGTTGCTTTCTTAAACCTAACTGTCCAAGGATAATTTTGTTTATATTTTCAGTAAATGTGAAAGCTCTTATGTGTGCAACTCAAGGACAGTTTATATTGTGGAGAAGATTAGTAGATATTCCTCCATGGTGTTTCGGTATGGGAGACTAGTACCCATGAAGGAAACTCTCCCATTCCTGATGGTTTTGGGTTTTTTTTTCCCTCGGACTCGGCGTTGCATCTCTCCCATCAATCCCAATGTGCAGGGGTGGATTTCAATAGCGAAGCGTTGAAATGCATTGCCTCTTTCCCAGGCATCAGGCAGTCGCTTCTCCTTGATGGTGCCCGTCCTAAAGCGATGGGCAGAGCAGAGGGGCGGGTTTTCTTCTCCGTGGATGCTTTGCCTCGGGAGAGCCGTGGCCGTTCCCACAAGGAGAAGGCGAGTGGACCCCTCCGGGTACACTGACAGGGATGCCCTCTGCCTTCCACCCCTCCGCCTCTTGCTGCTCCAGCATCCCGCCCCGTGGTCCCTCCTGGTGTCTCAGCACCACGGATCTGGGGAGGAAAACACTCAAAATTGATTCAGCAAAGCAAAGTAACATGCAGCAAGCCCACACCAAACCGAGCATGGGTTTAATTATCCTTTTAACTGATTAAAACACTTTAAAAGAGAGTAAGAGCGACTGAGAGGGAGTGAGAGCAGCCCAATGCTAGATTTAAAGTTCAACGGGGGGGGGGGGGGGAATCATACAAGGATTTCACAAGCAATGACACTTGGATGGTATTTGGGAAATCTTTTTCTTTCAAGACTATCTTGCGATTAACTATGGGAGTAGCACATCAAAGCTGCACTGACTTCAAAGCTTAGAACCACTTACGGCTTCCAGCTATTACTAAAACCTACCACTTCACCCTGCCAGCAGCTCATCTCAGCTGCCTCTTTAAGTTACACCCATCTACTTCCTGCCTTCTGATTTTGGGGAGGAAAAAAAAAAAAACCACCAAAAAACCCTTGTAAATTAAATATAGCTGTTCACACTGAAGGGATGTCAAAGTCAGGGGAAAAAAGCAAATGGAGGCATTAAGACATTAAAGATTTAGTACGAACTCAGTGGTGATTTACATATGCACAGTCTCATTTGGCTAACTCTAACGAAGCCGTCTGCTTTGCGGAAGTCTCCTGACTGAGCGTTACCCCTGCGTAAAAGCCCCTGAATGAGGTGAGCAAGCTGTTTAGGCCATTAGCTAGGTCCAGGTGCTACCTATAGCTTGGCACAAGCAGAGGTGCTTTGGGACTCCAGGATACCTTCACGTATACAGCACATACCATGGGATCAGTTCCCATCCCTGTTCTGTAGCGGCGATCCGCACCCTCCGATCTGCAAAGATACCCCTTCGTGCCCCTCAAAATGGTGTGTCAGCACTGGGCAATGATCACCGTTTATTGCCGCAGTATTATTGATTCTTTTGCATTAGTGGGAGAGACTGTGGAAGCAAAGTTTGCCTATTTGGTATTTTGGGAGTCCCTGAAACAACTCATTTGTAGCAGTGTAGGGCTGTGCTACACGCTCTGAACTGATGTAAGAAGGCTAAAATGTACTGAAATTGTAATTTATTGCAGTATTAATATTGTTCAACACTTAAAATTGTTACATTGTTATTTTCTGATTGGGAGTTTTATGCCTAGGGTTTTTAAAATGGTACATTAATCTCTGAATAAAATTTGTCTTGCAAATGACATATTAATAGAAAGTTAGGAACAAGTGTGGGTCTTTGAGTGTGTTTTATATAACAGTTTATATGTTCAGTACAGATCAATGACATGCTCTCTAGAGCTAAATGCCATTAATCCATTTACAGCTGCTCATTGCAATGAAGAGAAATTACCATTGAAAGAGCCGATCGTACGTTAAGGAGAATTTCTCTGCTTCCCTGCATAGTCTTATATTTTGAAAACGCCTTTGCGAGAGTTTAAAGCCAATCGGTTTTTTTTTCCCCCTTTATTTTTTCCCTTTGCGAGGAAGGAGTTTGGAAGCAGTGGGGGTGCTGGTGGCTTCTCCCCGCGCAGTCCCCCCCCACCCCCCAACCGGGCCGGGACAACAGAGGTGGCCCCGCACAGTGCCGACCTGCTGGCTGTGGCCACCCCTGCCCCATCGGGGAGGGGAGGGGGGGGTGTCTCATCCTCGCCCCCCCCCCAGCACAAATGATGCGCTTCTGCAGCAAATGTGGGGCAGATCTGCAATACAGGAACGTGGAGGCAGTTAATGGGTTTTTTTGTGTGGACGGTGGTTGCCACTAGGTGTAAATAAATGAATTCTAGCGTAGCGCGGTCAGGTGGAAAAAAAAGAGTACTGTCTTTTAAAGAGTTGACGTATCAAAAAAGCGTGCGGGAACTTACTGTTAAATCTAAAATACGTATGGCTCGTGTATGTTCTGTCTGAAGAACATGCCTCTGCTTTAAATATGTAAAGGGGGAGAGGGGAGCTTCCTGACTAGCTGATGATGCAATCAAAATGTCAGATTGTTTGAAATAAATTGTTATCATGGAGTCAGATATGACTCCACCAATGCATGTATATATTTCACTGCGTGGTAGTTCTTTTTTCTTCTTAAAGAATGCATTTCTCCAAAATAAACTGCAGACTAGGAAGAGCACAGTCATTTGGAGTTCACTGAAAATATAGGAGGACACCGTGTTTCCTGTCCTTATGTTAAACTTGGCATATTGATTTTTTTGCACAGCTTGCGGCATAGAAATGTGATCTACAGCTATGGCAAGGCAGGCTAACCACATGTGAATTTGTTAAGTACTGCTGGATTAGCAGGAATCATCGGACTGTGCAAGTACGGAGACTTGACTTCTGTAACTCTTTATTTATGACTTAATCAATTAAAATAGCAAGTTTTGATTTTATTGGCTGTAAATAAATAAGCACAAATCATCTGCAGAAGCTATTCTTTCACATGCTTGCTTGTTTTCACGACATAAAGGCTCTGTAAGTTAGCCGCAGTATGTACACAGGCAGAGCTGGAGTTGAAGTTAAGGTTCAAATATGTAAAGATTCAACAAATGTAGTTAGCTACTGTTTTTTAGATTAGTGCGGAAAATTCAGGAAGGCACAGTGAGTTCCTTAACTTGCAGGTTTTTTTCTAAATTTGCCGTTACTTTTCTCTGTATATTCTTTGCCTGTTTCATCTTTTGTTCCCTTTATGTTCAAAGTTACCAAGATTACGGAAGCCACCGGTGCTGCAGCCTGCATTTAAATTTAGTTACGGTACGGCCGTGCGGAAAGCGTTCTTCTGATGTGGGGCTGGTTTGCTCCTTTCTCTACGTTATTAAACCTCCTTAAACGCCTCCATTATACCGCTCACCTTGCTTGGCTTCAAAGAGTAGCGCGGCTGCGTAGAGAGGGCGAGCCGCAGCTCTGCCGAGTGGGTTACCCATGGTTTCTTAGAAATGCTAATGCGTTATCCGCCGTGTTTATGAAGTTACTTGTTTGCTGTTGGATTGGAGGGACCGTTCTGCAGCTCTAGAATCAAAACGATAAAATGTCCAAGGCAAAGGCAGCGGCTAAAGATATTTTGGGATTTTAAGTCATTGCCATTCACCTTTTGAAACCTTTTCCACCCCAAACAAAAGAGAAAAAATAATTAAATCAATTTCGGGGGAAAGCAAAGTTGACGCTATTCTTGAAGAACCTCTCGAGTGCAGTCTCACTGAGTCGCTCACGAAAATGATGTGGACGAATGCCTGGCTTATCACTCAGAGTTTATTGGGAACTAATCTGTTCAAAATGTTTGGAATAAGCTAAAACCTGGCTTGCTCATCTAATGAAAAAGGTCAAAACGGAGAAGAAAGCGCCACTGGTTTGTGTTAGGTGACACTGTGCCCTGCTTGTCTAATTTGATTACACAGAGCCACTGAAGCCCCAGGCAAAGCTGATTTTAGCTATAATCAGCTTCTTAACCTTTTGAGAACTAACGTAAACACTACCTACCAGTGGTTAATTATGTTGCTCGGTAACATACACCGAAGTGCAAAGGTAAAAGTGTAGAACTGCAGTAACACATGTTGTGACAAGATCACTCCAGGGGATTACAGCCCTCTGCGTTTTATCTGCGCTCATTGATTTCTGTCTTAAAAATTAAAAATGGTCTATGAGCAGGGAGCATTGGTTTATCAGTTTCAGGCAGCGTAGCCCTGTCATGCCGCTGCCTCATCTGGAATTCCTCTTACATATGGAAGGGGAGACTTAGAGTGGGTTGGACTGCTGTGGTTGCGGATCTGTTATTTTTTAATTAGTTCGGATTAACTTTGTTCTAATTGTTTACTTGTAATAAACCATACATGTTCCCTTCCTCTATAATGAGCATCTTCCAGAAAGTTTTGTAAGCTCTTTGGTAGATGCACCATGTCCATATGAGACAACTGTCTTTAGGTGGGAAAAATGGGATGAATTTTATTTTCAGATTTTGTGTATACATATTAGGCAGGAACCAAAAAGCAGAGGCACAAAAACTGACTCTCTGCAGAACCCATGTATCCTAGTTTCCCGTGTGTTTTAGTTCATACACTCCCTGTAGTTTGCCAGGAAATTTGCATTTCCATGAACTTCAGAACTTTTAGGAGACTTCTAAGCCAGTGGACTTTTGGTGTATTTTAAATTTTCCTGACCCATGCTGATCCGTGATGGTTTTTTAAGGAAGCCTTGATCTACTTATCTTCTTATGTACTTGCTACTCTTATATACTTGTTGCTTGGAGGTAGCAAGTTGCCTCTTTTTGGATTTTCCACTCCAGAAAGTACATTTATTTTACTCTTTCCGTGTCCCACTGTTTTTGACAGCAGTGCCTCTAATCAGCATCATTCTTCTCCGATAGCCTGCACGGAGAAGCACCCGTAATGAATTATCGTTATGAGCAGCAGCATTACCACGGGTGCTGCGGGGCAGCCTTGTGCTGCCCGTGTGCTCCACAGTATCTCAGGGGGCTTCGTGGAGTTGCTGTCAGGACCTTCAATGCCTTCTGCCCACGTGCTTCCCACCAAATTTCGTGGCGGTGTGCTGTGACAGCTGATAGATTAGCAGGGGTGTGGTTATGCCGAGGAAATAGATGAGCCCTTGCTTAATACAGATACTTATATTATTAACTAAGATTAATGAATCCATAATGAGTAGAGTTAGTAAAGTCGTAATACTAAAGAAAACAGTACTTACATAAGAACAACAATAAATAATGACACAACACATGCACACACAAAAATCTCGCTGACACATGACCCGTTGCGGTTCTGTACAAGGTCAGAGTCAGTTTTCTTTTCTCGCAGGCAATAGCTGTAAGGTTTACCGTACACGTATTTGTCCATGGCAAGATTATAGCCTGCTGAGAGGAAATTGGGCAGACTGCTAGCTTTTGAGCATCAGAGCGGTGGCAGACTCAGCTGACTCTGAGCATGGTGGTGAGTGGACCCTCGAGGCCTGGACAGAAACGAGAAATAGCTCGTTAGCTTCTGAACGTGTTAGGGATTCGGTCTTCATCTCAGGCTCCACGGTTGTCTCCAGGAAAGGGGTGTGCATAAAGAAACTGAGGCTGACTGTGACCCCTTCGAGTTTCTTGCAAACCCTTTGGAGTTTCGGCCTCTAGGTAGGTCATCTCAAGTTCTGGTGGCCCTTCACAGCCTGCCAGCTGTCATGCACAGCTGGGTGACTTCTGACTGTGCCCTGCATTTCCTGCATTTCCTACGGGAGACATGCGAAGGAGGTTCTGCAGGCAGAAAGATGACCTCATCTGTTGGTTGCAAATGTTTTCTAAGGTTTCACATACACGGCATCTTGCCTACGTAGCCGCCATGTAACACTTTTTCCAACCTACTCTAACCATCCCCGTCTTCCTGCTTTGATTCATAGAAGAAGGAAAAAAAATAATTTCAAGTATTTGTCGTGTATGTCACCATGGCATCAGTTGCATTTCCTGAACCGACAGAAAGCTTCGTCTCTAGCAAAACTAGACATCATTATTCTGAAGCAACAGGCTATTTTTCTACATCTTTTCCTCCACGAAAGAAGAAGTGGGATTCGATTCTCTCTTCTGGTCCAGCTGTCAGAGCTGGGAGGGAAAGACTGCTGAGGCAGGTCTGCAAAACCCATCGGTGTCCACGTTTAGGACTAGATGTCCTCGTGCCTCCTTATTTCCTCAATGCGTTCCAGTTGCAGGGAGGTTTTGTGCAAAGTTTCTGCCACGTGAGTATCTGCTTTGCTCCAGAATTATTATCTGGGGACTGTTTGGTTTGGGCTAATTGCTTAGGGTAGTACAAGGCAACAAATAGCAATGACGCAACAGAATTAGAGCAATGTCTTTGCCCTCCAGCATGGGCCCCTTGCTCAGTAGTTAACAATTTCTGAAGCACATGGCACAAGCACCAGAGTTTGGCTGTGTCTTAATGAATTAGGTAACTCTATGGTTACTCACAAAGGCAATTAAAGACTTTTTTCTGTTTCTGGATATACTCACTGCTGCACCAGTACTGCTCGTGCCTTGGCACCGGCAGCAGCTGCTCTCCGGTCCCTCTTTGAGGGGCAGCCTTTCTTCCCATCAACCGCCACGAGACATGAAAGCACTGCTGCTCCCGACTGCTGAAAGGTACTGCGTGCCGCACAGTACTGGGATCACAGCAATGGCAGATTTTGATCCAGACCTAGCAGAAGTGGGACCTTGAAGAAGAGGAGTGTGGCTTGTGCGGGGGTGAATTTATCAGAGGCTGCACAGAGCGGATCACAGGAGCTGGAGTCATGCGATAGTTGCTTTTCCCCCCTGGAGAATAAATTGCTACCCTTTGCAGCAGCAGATAGAGGATAAGTCAACAATGATGCATCGCTGCAGAAAAGACAAACCTTTTACTGATATGTCTAAATAAGCCTATAGCTTGCAAAACCAATGGTGAGGCTTCAGCTGGGAGACTATGTATGCTGATGGGCAGCACAGCCCATGAAAGAGGAGAAAGAACTGGAGAACCTCCAAAGGAGAGTAACAAAAGTGATGAGAAGCCTAGAAAATGTGGCCTTTGGAAAAAGGGTGAAAAAACTGAGAAGGCTTAACCTAAAAAAAGAGGACTGAAAGAAAGAACATGGTGGAAATCATCGAGTGTGTGAAAGATTGTTGCAAAGAAGAAAGGAACCGTCTGTTCTCCGTGCGCCTGGTAAATAGTACAAAAAGGGATAAAATTAAATCGCAGCAGGAAAAGTTTGGATTAGACACTAAGGGAAACTTTCTAATGGCGTGGCTGGAGGGTACTGCCTGTGGAGACTGTGGGTTCTCCATCGCTGGAGGAGGTGGTTAAGGACAGGTTAGAAGTTTGCCAGAAATGACGTAGGTGCTGCAGGTCTTGCTGTGGGCCAGGGCCATGGACCTTGGGACATCTCTGTCACACGTGCTTGTCTGTGGTTGTATGAATAGGCAGAGAAAAAGTAAAACCTAAGGGACTGAAAACCCAGGTGACACGATGCTCAGGCTCATAGTTTTTTAAGCTGTTTTCATAATTTTGAAAACACGCTTTCTGTCTTTTTTAAGGACATGATAAACACTGTACAATACAAATAAAAATAGATTTTTTTTTTTAATATTTGCAAAGATAATACATGGATGAAAGTTTGAGTTTTGATTTCTGGCGGGTGTGTTGGGTGACATTATCTACTGTTTTTGGCAGGATACAGAGGACTGACAGTTATTGATAAGAGTGTCCTCCCCACTCTGACATACAATAGCAAAAGAAAGTCGATTAGGAAGTGTTAACCTGGAAGGTTCTGTCCCTTGTCATTGTTTTTGATGTCCGCAACGTCCCCAGTCAGGGAGTAAAACAAATATATCACATTGCGGAGGTGGTCAGTCACACACTGGGAATAACGAGTAAGCCCTTAGTAAGGTGTTTATGAACAATCTGTTTACAAATTCATTGAATACATACATACAGCAAACAGATTGAAATCTGGATTGCTTTGTGAATTTCCTAACCAGAAAAAAAAAAAAAGGATGCACGTAGCTCATGTAATTTATAATAAACAAACAAACCCTTTGTACAGCACAGTAAAACGCGGAAGAGTAAAAAGTGAAGTCTGCCTTTTATTTATGTTAATTCCAGAACATCTTCAGGCAAGTAATTTGCAATAAGTGAAATTAATAAAATAAATTGTGCTGATCAATTTGTTCCTGATCTTACAGCTTGTAAATAATTCTTTGCTGAGAACACTACTACCTTTAACAGCAATTGTGTGGGCTGTGGCCAGCTTCATTTCCACTCTGTTCCCAGGAAAGACAGGAGCAAAGTGCTCTTGCATTTTCTACGTTTTCCAGCAAATGGATTGGAATAATGATATGGCTGGGAAAACAAATGTACAGACCAGATCAAAACAGTACCCCGGGAACCTTTTATTTTATTTTTTTTCCTTCCACGAGGTCAGATCCCCAAACTCCCAGGAGTTTGGACAGTGGGGATGCTTTAGTAAATGTGCAGTGAGAGAACTGCCAGATTGAAGGTTTCTTAAGTGCTACTGTCCAAAATCACCAGCCATGCTTGAAACTAGTAATTCTTGACAGAACATGCGCTCTCAGTATGTGACTTTTAGCTGCAGGGGGCAGAGCATATGCTTTAGTGCCAAAAAGTTGTTTGGGGTTTTTTTTATTGTGTTTGTGTCATAACCTCTTTTATGTTATGTTTTTATGTTTTAAGTTCTTTTCCTATTTCAGTCTTCAAGGCTTGGCATGAAAGCCCAACATAAATAACTGCAAAAAAATCCTGAAAGCCTGCAGATCATTTAAGAATTTCTGAATCTATAATTGATTCTTTGCACTATAGACTGATGCGATACTCAGTACACACAGTGACATTTTAATTCACTTGGGAAGGAGGTCCTTTTCTTTTTTTTTCAAGATTAAATAAGAGGAGGCATTTTGGCCCTACAGGATTTGTGTATGGTTGCTTTTTTATTTCAAAATATGCATCCATCTGTCAGCCACATATGATTTAATGAATCAGTCCAGAAACTTCTGAGCACCCGGAGTTTCCGTCACTGTTGGTAACACTGGGACATGAGGATCCTGAGCACTTCTTTAGGAGGTACCCAGCACCTTGTGGGGTTTGACCATTAATTCCCCGACTGCGCTAAGAGACTCACCCAGGCAGCCCTCTCTGCTCCTTTGCTGAAGCTTCATTGAAATCGTGCGATCACAGAGGTCTTCAGCCCACCTCTCTCTGCTTTTTTGGGGTGTCCTGAGTAATTTGCCTTGGTAGCAGAGTACAAGCTTCGCACGCGACGACTTGAGCAAGGGCAGCAACAGTTTGGGTTGCTTTGATTTTTGTTCTTGCCCAGGGGCAGATGTCAGTCTCTTACATAAGAGTAGATAGTTAAAGGCACTTTAATAAGCCTGAGGTAATGAAAGAGACCAATTTAAGGCGTTTAACGCCCTGATTGGAAGTCTGATTGCATGCAGGCTGGCTTGCTGCAGACCTGTGCACAGTCTCTGCTCTGCTATGGAGCTGCAGAATATTTTAGGGCGAGTCACAGACCTTTTAAGTACTCCTATTTAAACGTCTTTTCACGCTAAGTGCAGTGAGGAGAGGGTTAAAACCCATTTGGCACAGCCAAATGAAAGAGTTGGCATTATAGGGTCTGGTGGGAAGAGGAGTCGGTCCACCAACGATGTCACTAATTTATTAGAAGTGGCACTTGCCATGGCTTGGTAGAGCCATTACTCAAATCCGTGCTTGCAAATTCCAGATACATTACTTTTTCTATATGTTACACTTCATTGTCTCTTGATCTAATTCGATTTCAAGATCATGGGTGATGGTATTAGGTATTGATAGCAGTATCTGTTGTTTGCATATAAAGATGGTAAGGTCATCTCAGGACATCAGCAAGTTGTCACACCGGCAGTGACGAAGTGCTTTCCACCATGTACAGTATTGCAAATACCAAATTCTAACAGCTATTTCCTTCTCATTTATGGTTTTATAGTGAGTTGGTGGTGGTCTGTATTTTATTACAGATGCTTCAGTGAAGTGATCAATTGCTGTCTTGCACTTTTTAATATAAATTTCTTGCCCATCAAGCTGTGTGGAAAAAAAGCTTGAAAATTTTCCAGCTAACATCAGCAAGGCTCAGAAACAAGAACCCTCAAATTATTTTTTTAATCTCTCAATTTTTAAGTCATCCTCGTTGTTACTTTGTGAATTTTCAGAAGCTGGCGGAGGCAGAAACGCATTAGCCAAAGCTGGAGGCAGAGATTGAGCCCAGACTGCTCGGTCAGGGTGCACCGCACAAGCAGGAGTCAGCGTGCAGATCTTCTGCTCGCCCAGGTCTGCCATGGGTGTCCTGAATTTGGATGGGCAACAAGGACAGGGACAGCACTGTGCATGTCCGCATTATGAAATGAGGGCAGTCTGCTTCACTGGATAATACTGGATAATAGACTGTTTCATGCAAATAGTAACTGACTAGCAATTACATTATGCAGCTAGACACTGAAGACAAATCTTACAAAAACCATTCTAAATTTGTCTCTTTGTTGTGATAGACAGGATGAATATGCAAATAAATGAATGGTGTGAATATTTTGTACTCCGTCCCAGGCAATACTTGGAATTAAGAAACCGTGTCAGGGGTTTGGAGCATGGCTCATGAGATGCAGAGCTTTTCACCTGTCTCCAGTGGTCAGCCCGCAGCAGAGCCGGGGGCTCTGGTGTTGTCTGGTGTTGGCGAAATTACATACGAAATAGGAAATTATATATGAAATGAATGTGTTTCAATGGGCAAGTGCCTGACTTCACAGCTCATAGTCTCGGCCGTGAATGGATGTGGAGATAGGCCAGTGGCTATTTAACTGCCCCAGCCTCTGCCCCATCCCTTTGCTGACCACCTCCTCTTTACCAAAGGCTATAGGGGGGGTACGCACGTTCCTGCAAGATGACAACCTTAAACTGCAAAAAAAGTACGTTTGTGCTACCGTGCTGGGTATGTTCATTTCTGCTAATTCTACCTCCGGGGCCGTCGTTCCAGCAGAGGGGCAGGACAAGCAGCAGAGAGCAGCAGCGCTTCAAACCCCTGCAGCTGAATCTGCAGGAAGCTCATGTGCTGGAGCCCTGAAATATGCTCCCCAGCCTGGAGCAGTTTTCAGAGCATGTGTAGACATATTGTCAGGGTACATAAAAAAGCTTGTACTGAGACTGCCTGTTCTGCAAGTGTTTGGAGAACAAGGTATTTCAATTTCTAGGATTATAAATTGATGCTTAGTTGTTTACAGTACAGACGCGGAAGAATACCATTTGCAATGTTACCAATCCCTTTGACAGTCACCATAGAATCATAGAATAGAATCATAGAATCACTGAGGTTGGAAAAGACCTCTAAGATCATCGAGTCCAACCGTCAACCCAACACCACCATGTCCACTAAACCATGTCCCTAAGTGCCTCATCTACTCATCTTTTAAATACCTCCAGGGATGGGGACTCCACCACTTCCCCGGGCAGCCTCTTCCAATGTTTCACCACTCTTTCAGTAAAGACATTTTTCCTCACGTCCAATCTAAACCTCTCCTGGCGCAACTTGAGGCCATTTCCTCTCGTCCTATCACTTGTTACTTGGGAGAAGAGACCGACCCCCACCTCGCTACAACCTCCTTTCAGGTGGTTGTAGAGAGCGATGAGGTCTCCCCTCAGCCTCCTCTTCTCCAGACTAAACAACCCCAGTTCCCTCAGCCGCTCCTCATCAGACTTGTTCTCCAGACCCGTCACCAGCCTCATTGCCCTTCTCTGGACACGCTCCAGCACCTCGACGTCCTTCTTGTAGTGCGGGGCCCAAAACTGAACACAGTATTCGAGGTGCAGCCTCACCAGGGCCGAGTACAGGGGCACGATCACTTCCCTACTCCTGCTGGCCACACCATTTCTGATACAGGCCAGGATGCCATTGGCCTTCTTGGCCGCCTGGGCACACTGCCGGCTCATGTTCAGCCGGCTGTCGACCAGCACCCCCAGGTCCTTTTCCGACAGGCAGCTTTCCAGCCGCTCTTCCCCAAGCCTGTAGCGCTGCATGGGGTTATTGTGGCCCAAGTGCAGGACCCGGCACTTGTCCTTGTTGAACCTCATACAGTTGGCCTGGGCCCATGGATCCAGCCTGTCCAGGTCCCTCTGCAGAGCCTTCCTACCCTCGAGCAGATCAACACTCCCGCCCAACTTGGTGTCGTCTGCAAACTGACTGAGGGTGCACTCGATCCCCTCATCCAGATCATCGATAAAGATATTAAACAAGACCAGCCCCAATACTGAGCCCTGGGGAACACCACTTGTGTCACCACTTTCATTTCTTTTTGTAGTTAGATTCATAAAAGTCCACTGTTCTTGTTTATTGGTCTTTGTGGTGGTGTGGGGTTTTTTTAATCTAAAGATAGTTGAAGACTCAAAGTTGGACAGTCTCTAGTCATGGTCATGGTGATGGTCATAGTCAATGCAGAACTTCTCCATCCTCTAGCTCCTGGTCTGCAGGAGGGGTCTCTGCCTGGCTTGTGAAATTGTCTGCCCTTTGTCCAAAACATTCCTTATTTAGAGGCGGTTTTGCTTCCTGATCACTCCCAAGATCTCAAGGTGCACCAGCAGATAAAAGCGCTGCCTGCTGTTGGTGTTTGACAACAAACGTGGAGCACGTTCCTTCATGTCCCGCAGCAGGAGAAGGGATCCTTCAGTTAGATCACATCATCTAGATACACAGCAGAGTTGAGGCTGTCTCTCCTCTTGCCACGTGCAGCTTCTTGACAGATCTAGCCTGCTTGCTCTGTTTAAACATCTCAGAGTGGGCTATCAATGGTAACAAACATCAAGGCTTAACCAGACTGCAGAGCCCCACCGGGACAGCAGAACCAGAGACATGGGATCGGCACTCAACAGAGTGCATCTGGGTGGGAGAGGTAGGAGCAGGGGTCCGGGTCTGCAGCTCTGGTCCTCACGGCTCTTCTAGAGGGGTGTGGGGTTGTTGGTGGCACAGGGCTTTTGGGCGTTGCATCCCACTGGAAGGCTTCAGTCTGTGGGGTGCACGGAGGTAATATTAACCCAGCTCCAAGCGTGTAGTGACTTTGTGAGAGGATTTTGGTCCTGGAGCTGTACCTCAGTGGTGGATGTTGTGTTAAATGCTGGGCAGGTACCACATCTCTTTTGCTTAATTGCATGGTCCAGGTGTCTCAGCATGCCTCGTCCCTTGGTTATCCCTGCTCTGGGTGATTTTTCCCCGCTGGCCACATGGGCCAGGTTGGTCTGTGGAGCTGGTGAGTTGGACATCAGCAGGAAGAGGCCAAAACCAGCAGAACCATTATAGTGGTCCATTTATGTTGACTTTTTTTTTCCCCCCTAAAGCTGTCTGCCTGCTGCCATCATCTCAGGTGAATCCTAGCTGTAACGTAAAAAGCACAAAGAAAACAAACCTTTTGAATGAGAAAGGTCAGGAGGAAATCCAGTCCAACCAAGGGGATGTATCTTAAGCTGTTATAATATTGAATCATGGAAATGCAAGCCTGCAAGGGGCCTCAGGTGGTGTAACCCTCTGCCAGGCGCCAGAGTGATAAAGCTATAGCTTCGCTGTCAGGTGCTTGTTTATACATAGGTCTATATACAGGCTCTGTCTGTACGAGTGGATGTACGATGGAGACACCTGGCCGGTGCAGCAGGTTCCATATGCCGGTACAATCTTCCGGGGACGGAGGTCGCATGGACGCATCTCTGGTGTCTCCTCAAAGTAGTCCGTTTCATTTATATTTTCCAAGTAGGCATATGTAGAGTTTTCCCTGCCTTTCTGCACCCCAAGGCAAGGAGAGGTCTTGCACTAGCCCAAAGCTTACAAGAGCCAACAACAACCATGTGTCACCCACAGCAAACAACCGTTTGGACAGGCTACACTCAGCCTTCAGGACTGGTGCCTCCTGATGACAAGCCTTCTCATCCTTTGGAGGTACCGCACCATAGCCTTCGGGACCTGGGTGGGAGCTAGGTTGTCTGAAGGTACCCCCTAATTTCTCCATGCTTTGCTTCCCCATCCCTAAAGCAGGGATGCCACTACTCTCCTGTGGTAGTAAATGTGATCCAGGTGGTGGGACATTCAGATTGTATGGCAACAAAGGCATACGCGTACACAAGGCAGAAAGACCCAGAGTGTAGGAGATCTCTTTATTTTAGCTGAGATGTTTACTTTGGAAGGAGGAACCACATTAGGTGGTGCTTTAGCAAAATCTTGGCCAGCTGCTATGAAAACATCAGCTGAAGTTTATTGGATAGTGATAAAAAAGAGAAGAGTGAGATCAAATTCCTGTCGCTGCTGGTAACAGGAACACATGAGATGCGAGGATCCAGAAGGGAAAATGCTGCAAAAATACGTCTGGCCCTGCCCGTGCTGGTGTTGTACATGTGAGGTAGTGGAACTGAAACATCAAAAGTGATTGAAAGTATATTTGAAGATGTGTAACCTGTGGCAGACCTTAGTATTTACAAATGAGAAACTGAATAAGTATTTACTACTATGATCATTTATGGCAAACAAGTAAACCATGTGATACCCTTTGAAACAGTAAAATAGAAAAAAATTTAAAAATCTATAATTTTAATCAAAAGTTTGTTTCAGTCATTGAAATTCTGTTATTGCTGCTTACAAACATTAAAGTCAATCAAAACATCAGTAGCCTGCAAGATCAATATTTTTAATATGTTTGCATTGCAGTGCTGCAGATTTTTGGCTAATGGATCTCGCCCATATTGATTTCCATGGGAAATGTTAGTCTGATACTGAAATAATTAAAAAAAAAAGCCAGGGATTATTGGTTTGGAATTTTGAAGGAGATAGAAGTATAAAAATTGGTTATTGACTGAATTGCTTGGGGTGAATGAACCTTGGGCACTTGCAATAAACTTGTAGCACAGAGTCATTACCGAATACTACCTTAGTCCCTTAAACCTAAAATCAGTCAATAACCTATTATAACAATGCAAATTGTGGTGAAATAACATAGCGGGTCGTTTTCAAAGCAGCAGGATATTCATAAACATCTACGTACATATATGGATGGGTGTATTAAACCACCTCTGGGATGTGTACAACAGCTGATTTTCAAGTTTATTTTAACATACTGAGTTTATGTTGATATTAATGCAAAAGGGTTGATTTGAAGCAATTGTTTAAAATAAATTCAATTACTCTGGCTACTAAAATGAATAAAAATACAGTAAAGTATTATATACAAATGCATAAACAAGTATATTCAATGCTGTTCCAGTTCTGGACAAATTCAGGGTGATTTTTTTTTTCTATTTATTCTGCCTGTGGGTGGGGGAGGAAATACTAAAAGCAGTGACTACCCTGAACGAGGTGTCCAGCTGTCCTGGACTTGCTGCTGTCCCCCCTGGTCTCCACAGTCCTTATTCATCCCCTTATTCCATATGTATTGTAAATTTGCTTACCTAGCATAATTTTTTTTTTAAGAGAGGATTCTCCTTGCACATGGGAATCGTACCTCTCTGTGATACCTGGTGAAATAAATCAGTTCTCTGTTGCAGAATATATTCTGCATTCCCAGCCAGGGACTGGATGAGTTTACCACAGGTAGGGCAAAGCATTGCTGGCTAGAATACTAATTTTTATTCACAGTTAAATGAAACACCTGAGCAAAGAGTTGCCTTTTGGTTCCTGCTTTAAAAACACTCTGAGCCTCTGTTTCGCTCTACGCTGGGGACCAGTAGCTCAAGTTTCTGCTAAAAGCGGGTACTGCAGTATGCAAGCTGTTGAGTGAAATATATTTTCACCTGAGCTGTATAAATATTTAACAAGTATATACTAACACCGCGATGATAACTGAGTGCCTGTGATAGTATGGGAAAGAGAGAGTGTGTTTCTATTTTATTATTGCAAAGTCATTTGTGGACATTTTCCTTTTTTTTTTTTTCCCCCCCTAATTTGTTACTTCGCTCATACCTGACAAGGAACAAAGTGGACTAAGTTGCACTGCTCCGCTTGGGTCAAAATATAAGAAAAAAAACGCCGTATGCCGAGCTCAGCAGAAACCTGGTAGAGGCAGGATCAGTAATTGTTGCCTCACTTTAACTACAGATGTCTGACAACACACAGGTTACTGTATCCCGCCGGAGTCTCGACGGACCGGCACCTTTTGGGAATAACTACTAATGAAGTCTAAAATTTCTCGGTAAACTTGTTAATAGGAGTCTCGTCGTTGGCAAGGTACCTCTGTAGTTACTCTTCAAGTCACGTAGTTTCTGAATAATTAACATCCTCCAAATTGCTCGAGACACTTATTTAGGACAGAGCGATGCGTGCGCTGTTGGTGGCGGTCCAGCAGCAGGCAGAAGTGCCGGGCAGCGACCTGGCCATCCCTGCCGCTGCGTGGGACCCCGCGCTGCCGTATAGGATCAGGCTTGGGCTGATTTTGGAACATCTCCCTTCTCATTTTGCCTTGACTGGAACGGATTTCACTTTTCAGGTCTTCTTCAGAGTTTTCATTGTTTTTTAAGTCGATACCAAAATGACATTTCAAAGCTTTCCTTATTTTCCAGTTCTGCACCCCAGAAGTGCCGACGTGTGTCTCTATTCTGTCATTTTTAAAAGACCCAGTAGAAAGATGAAGAATGTTTCCTAAAAATGAAGAAGTAAGGGAAGAGAAAATATTCATATGTAAAAATCACTCTTCCTCATAGCTTGAAACTTTTTAAAGTTAAAGTAACTAATAAAAAATATTTTACCTTTCTTTCCCATCAGAAGCAGAGACTAAATAAGTGCAGGGGTAGTGAAAAAGGGACATGAGACGTCTACTCCTGGTATTTTAAATTTCATCTTTTCTTAACGAGGGAAAGAAATACGTTTTAAAATAAAGTAAAATTAGTAGTGGGTTCCCCCCCCACTTGTTTTTGCAGATTTTCTAACCCTTTTCAATTCAAAACAGAGACAAACATAAAAGTTTGAGCTTCAGGGCATTTTCTGAAGAGAGCAAACTAAACCAAGGAAGAAATCCAACAATGCTGCATGTTTTTCCAAAACGTGTAAAAAAGACCGATTTTTATAAACTGTTGGAGTTGTATTTGGAAAAAAAAAAAAATTACATGGGGCCATAGGAAAAGTTTAAAGGAGCCAGAACAAAGGAGAATAAAACACTCTTGGTAGTTGCAAGTCACCTTCACGAGTGAAGTAGGAAGGAAAAGAAATATCAGTAAGTAAGGTGAAGGTCTTTGCAGCAGGTTCACGGGTGGGTACGGAAACCAGCGGTGACCTGACATGATGCGACTTGTAGCACGACCTTACAAACACAGAGATGAAGATCTTTTTCCCATAAACCATGCCAGCATGTTTTTTCCCATGCATGCACTGTTTTGCTATCCGCTCCCCCGGGTCCCCTCGGGGTGGTGACACCAGCAGGACGGAGGCAGCCCTGCGAGGTTCTAGAGATGTTTGCCATTGAAAACAGTGTTGTGTGCTGACTCTGGCACGCGCTGCAAGTTCATCGTCCCTTGAGTAGTGAAGCATCTACAGTTATTTTCATAATCTCCCTCTGTGAAGTGAAAGTAATGTTTTTTTGTAACAGGTTTGTTGTTTTTTTTTAATGCTCTGGTTCCAAAGCGCAGTAAATACTGTTTGAGATGATCGCGCTGTGTTTCAGAGCAAGCAGCCCGAATAGCTACCCTGGGAGGGTTTTGCTGGGAAATGTTTGTAACAGAGGCAGGGGCTGAGCATCAGAGCTGGGGGTCTGCAGGACGGGGTTTCACACCCCGGCAGAGCCTCCCGGGATCGGCTGTGTGACGGGCAGCCCCGGGGAACCAGATTTACGGCCGTGTCCCTTGGCTTCTCTGGACCCCTGTATTTTACACCCTTTGCTCAGCTTCCACACAAGATGGTCCAGGAGATGATGTTGCTCAAGTTTCTGTGCCAGGGGATTTTTCTGCGGCTGAGTCAGGGGCATTAGGCACTTTTAACATCGCTTTGGCTTCTTCTTACTCAGAATAAAGAGGCCAGAGTGGGAAACCAGCTCAGCCCGGGAAGGCAGTTGTGAACTGGGTTTAAACAGAAGTAAGTTTCCAGGGGAGGTGATGGGAATAACACAGTCCTGCATCCCGGAGTGGCGGGGTAGCCTGGCCACAGAGCCCTAAGCACAGGTTCCCACACGCTGAGCTGAGGATATAACCCCTAAGTGGAGTAAATTATCAGGGCTTTAGCTGCATAGCTTGCCTTGACTTTAGTGAGCATTGTGGGGCTAAAACTTTAAGCAATGCCATACAGATTTAGGAGATATTCTCTTGGAAATGTTAAAAAAATCACATTTTTTTGCCTTTGTTTTCTGAATTCTGTGATCATATGCAGAACCGGTCGTAATAGAGGAGGTTATTTTGATAACCTCGTGGTTCAGTTACAACGATAATACAGGCTGCGGTGACTTCAGAAACACAAAATAAAAAAACAAGTAGAACTCCTAAAACTTTTTTTTTCCCCCACAGACGAGCAAAGCTCAGTTCTTTTTTCCCAGAGTAGAAGCATGTTCCTCAGCACGGTTTGAAATAAGTATCCTAAATCTGTAATCTGGTTGTATACACTACAGAAAAAATCCTTCTACTCCAGTGTACTGCGTGTACGTCTACATGCACACAAATATTGAACAGGAGCTGGTGTGTCACAGCATCAAAGACCTTTTGCCTCGTGTTTGCAATGTCTGTGTTGTTCATCATGGAGAGGTTGCATGGGTTATTCTTGGAAGGTGACATATATACCTCACCTGGTATAGAAAAATGGTGCTGGGAAAATTGTAGAAGCGTTGGAAAGCTCTGCAGAGACCTGTTTTGTGTCTCCGGTGGCATAGGTAGTCACCTGCATTCGGGTATGTTTACAAACATGCTTTTATGGTGGCAATGCCTACTTCAGGTATTTCTGGCCATTTTTTGTAAGGCTTTGCATTGGGCCAGATGGGCGGCAGGGCAGCGTTTGCAGCCATGGCGTCACGCCCCGCTGCGGTCCCAGCACTGCGGGCAGAGAGGGACTGGGGAAAGCCACCGGCATGTGCTGGCGGCAGGGACAGAGCCTGGCCAAGCCGCAGCCTGGCTGAGCAAAGCACCGCTCCGCAGGGTCGCAAGGAGCTCCTAAAAACCACCGCTGGTGATGACGAAAATGGTTTTTAACTGGAACTCTTACCAGGATCTGAGGACCTTGAAGAAGAAGTCCAAATTCCAGCTTTGACGTGGTGACGGCATCTTGACCATCAACAATGTAGCTTTAGATAATTATTTCTTGTGTCAATAATACGGTTTTGTTTCTGTCAGGATGCAGGAGGTACTGCTTTCTGGTGATGTCACTAGGTAACATCCAAGCATCATTATCACAATTTTGCAGTGTTTGAATCTTATTTGATGACTAGAGAAGTTAGTGAGCTGATTCAGCTTTTTATTTGTAATAACAGTATTTCTCTTATTAACCTTCATTTATTAAAATTGTGATGGAGGTTGGCATGTTCTTAAGTAATGGGATTTGGAAACATAAAATGTTCACCATGGCCCCAGTTCAGGAAAATACTTGAAGCTTGATGCCGTAGGACACTGGGCACCATTGCATCTTACAGAATTTAACACAAATCAGGGATGTATAGCATCCTGCAGGACTGATGCCTCAGTCATATACACTGAATTTAATGCATGCTGAAATCTTGCAGGGAATTCAAGCGAAATTTTCAAATCTGTAAGCTTCAATTATGTTTATACTTTCGTATGTGCAAAATAATTAATTCTGAATATAATTGCTAATTTCCTGCTGTGTGATGCACTGTTACATTTGTAATCAAGTCTTCCAGACAGGTAGCTTATGTGCACCTGAATAAGGTAGTTCTAAAATGGGGAAGCTGTGTCAGCAGCTCCATGACAGCTGGGCAGTCTTATGATCCTACCCAACAGTCAGTGTCCTGCTTTAAGCCAAAAATGTACAGAAAAGTACAAGTATGGTATTTACTCAATAGAGCACAACTTTTTGAACTTTTTAAGTTTTGGGAAGTCGACAGCTCCCTTTAAAAAGGAAATCAGAAATAGTATGCGGCGGTTGTACAGCAGCGTGGCGTTGCAGAAATACCTCCAGAGTCACGGGTGCTGGAACTGCGTCACCATCTCGTACCTCTTTCCTCCCCCTCGCCCCCCCCCCCCCAATTCCTCCTTTCTGTCGTAATGGGGGAGAAATTGATTCCAAATGTGTTTTCCTGACCCCCTACTCCATACATGTTAGCACCTAACCTTAAGCGATGTTTCTACAGTCTCGCCTGTATTTACAGTAATTATATGCATAATGCAGCATATTATTGTCTGGACTTCCTGTTTAATCAGTACAGAGCTTCTTACAAGTGCAGCTGAAAAGGGCAAACAAAATTAAAGCTTTATATACCAAAACAAGTTTGATTTGCTAAGCTCCCAGCATTCCAAAGTACACAGATTTGTTCCACCAAGTTTTGCGATGGCTTGCAGATGGGCAATGATTAATCAGAGAGCTAACTGTGAAGTAGTTTGCAATTAAACTGGAAAGCTCTGAAGCATGCTAATTGAATCAGAAAATTAGAGACACTGAACAGTAATTGGCTATTTCTCATGCAGCAGGTGCCAGGCCACTCATCTGTGGAACAAGGTATTTAAGGCGCATTAGCACTAGTAAAAATACTTCTTGATATGGAACAGTCAGATTTTCTGCTCATTTTCACCATGGATGTCAAAACACACAGCTGTGATGTCTAGTGCCCACAGCTCATGGTGCAAGAGTTCGAGCGGGGTCGTCATGAACCTACATATATGCAATGTCTTAGACCAGGTTGAAGTTTGGGTACCTGAGTAACTTCCAAGTCCTGCGGACGGGCAAATCCCTCCTTTTTTTTTTTTTTTTTTGAAGTAAACATAGCATGATGGTTTTAACGGTGGCAGTCTGGGTCGCGTGGCTGATCACCGTGTGCTAATAACCACTTCCAGGCTGCAGGGAGGTCGGCTCCGCGCCTCGGGGTCCTCCTCCGTAAACCAGGGTGATGCTTGCTCCTCTGCTGCCATGCCCTTTGAGGCCTGCCCGTGGAAAAGTGACGTATGGACGCTAGGTAATACCGGCGTCAATTTTCACTACGCCGTTCTGCTTCTCAGTCTTTGCCGAAAGAAGAGGCTTTTTTCTGTGCGCTGCTTATGAATGTGGAGATTAGTGGAGTGTGGATTACTGAGGTTCTGCGAATTGCATTAATGAGGCACCATCACTTTTGTTTCGTTTTTCTGCAGATTTAAAAAATTGTAAGTTTCTAGTTGAATATTAGTTGAGGGCATCAACAGTATAAATCTAATACTGCTGTGAGCTTAGTAGATGCATAAAGCCAGTTCATATCAAGTCTCAGCATGAGTTTATATCTTCTAATTAGTACCACCATTTTATAGAGAGCACATGCAATGAAAGTTTGTTTGCCGTGCCAACAGGGACCAGAGCACATACAGTAGTTTTGCTATAGTAGAGTGATGGTGCTGTATGAGCACAAACGACTTGTAGCCTGAGCAGTAGGTAACCAGGAAAGAGTGGGATTTAATAAGTGAAATGGTGGAGAGTTTTTACAGAGATATAACCATTTTCAATTTAGGCTGGGTGGGGCGCGTGATTTCTTTCTTCGCAACTAATTAGAGCTTGGTATGCTTATTAGTGAATAAAAAAAAGTATTAAAATACAAATGCACTGCATCATATTACTCTGAGTATCGAGAAGCAGAATATTACAATATTCAAATGCTAATCATATCACTTAGCAGATGACTGCAGAAACTAGTGTATTTGAACTGAGACATAAATTATAAATTGTAAACAGTGCATAGGGGATATGTTATAACTGTGTCTCATTTAAATTAAGGCAGGGAGTTTTCTCTGAAGCAGATTATGTGCCTTCATTAAGTTTTAAAGTCCCCTCTATAATGTTTTATTAAGATCACTTGGCACAGTGTTTCCCACACTGGATGTTAGCAATATGTACTGGTGGAAACGGCCGCAGCGGTGGAGGTGGTTCAGGTGCATTGCCGCACTCCACGGCTTTAAATGCTCTTTGCATACTTTCCAACCAAGTGCTAGCGCACGTACGTCGGCAACTTTTCCATCTAATACCCCTCCCAAAAATCCCGATGCCTTTGCTTTCTTTACTTGAAAGCAGCTCCAAAACATTTACATGATCAATGTTTGTTGCTGGAGGGATAAAGTTTGCTCTTCCATGGACAAGTGAGAACATATTGATCATTTTATTCTATTTGCTATTTCTAAATTCAATATACCTCTGGAGTCGATAAGCGAGATCGAGAGCATATTCTTTTTTTGTGTGCCTGCTTGTAGCTTGTTCTCAAGATCCAAGATACATTTTTGATTAATCACGAATGCTCTGGGGTCACGGAGAGCAAATGTGTTTGTGGAGTGTCAGCTGATGCTGTCAGATAAATGTCTTAAGCTTAGCCAGGGTTCATGCCCCAGCTTTAGGCTGTGCCAAATGTCTCCCCTTGTTGAGGCAGATAACAGCTACACTGGAGGCGACTGAGCTGTTTGTTCACTGAAAGGGCTGACCTTGCCATATGGGGCTACAGTCAGGTGAAAAAAACACCGGCGATGTTTTAATTGAAACTTTAAAAATCTTAACTTTGTGCATTTTCCTTGCCTTCAATACAAATGTTTTTTGCATTCCCCTGCCGGCGCCAGCGTTTGTCCGCTCGGTTTCTCTGGTGGCTACCTGGCCACCGTGGTCTCCTCGGCGGGTCCCGCTGGCTGCGGCTGCGAGCTTCCTTTGATAACCTCCGAGTCTTCCGAGAAACTTCTGACAAGGTATTTTTACACGGGGCCCAAAGAGGGGAGAAGCCCTGCCAGCAAAAATAAACATTTTTAGGGACAGTTCACGCTTCAGTTCCCGGAGTCTTCCGTAATCTTGAGCTGGTGGCCTGGAGAGGGGGGTGCGTGAGAGGGGTGTTCAGCGGTGCCTCCCCTCGTCCGTGGCAGGCTTTTAGCATCACCTTTAGCTCATCCGTAGCGGTTGGTCCTCCGTAACTAGTCGTCAGACACAGATAAGGAGCAGCGACACGATTGCTAAGCCAACGCCTGGAGAGCACGTTGCACCAAGGCTGGTTTGTAGCGCTGAAGGCAAAAAGATGGATCATATGGCGGTGCATAAATAAGTGAAAACTCCCAGGGCTACTTGTGGGCATTTGTTATAAACCACATCGAGTCGGTGCTTTAGCTCCCTCCCATCTCCCCAAAAACGTGTTTGTTCTTTGCTCCAAAGATTATGCTCCACTTTTTCTTTCCTCTCAAGAAGTTCATACTGTCATGGGTAAATCATCAGGGCTAATTAGACGCAATAATGCTGCAAAAAATTTCAAAAAAAAGATATAACACATCTGTCATGAACTCCCACCAGATCTCTTGGAAATGAGACATTTTTAATATTTTATGCTGAACACAAAATATCTTGAGGAAATGGTTTTATATTCTGTGTACCAAAACAAAACCTTCAGTGTCAAACAAGTAATACTGTCTAAGCAGTCCCTTAAATGCTGTTATTTCAACTCTCTCTGCTCCTAAAATATAAATTTTGTTTTCATAAAATGTACTCTGTATTAAAAAAAAGTTGCGGGGAACAGTGCAGAAAGTGCAATGTATGTCTGAAATTTTATTTGAAGCCTGGAGTGCACCCTGATACAGGAACAGACATTACCGTTTTTACAGTGAGTCGTGCAAACAGAGATTTTTTTTTTTTTTTATGAGATGTTTTCAGCTAACATCTAAATCAAATTAAATGCAAATATTTTGCACTTTAAACTAATTTTAACTAAACCTCTAGCTGCTTTTGTCCTAAGAAAAACTTTGTCTTCCTTAAAACAATATTTAACATAGAGGTTTAAATCATGTTCTCCTACTGTATGTTATTAACAGTCAAATGTTTTTGTTTTGCATAATTTGTCTTCCGTGTGTACGGGGGGAGAGATAATGCATGTGAGAGAGACACATTTGAACAATTCTAATGGGTAAAAGTTGAGCAAATCGCTATTTCATGTTTATTCTTGGTGGCAGGTCACAGATTAATAAAAATACTTACCTGAGTGACAGGAAAATGCACTTAATCAAATTCCATGAATCCCAATAAAGTTCCAAATCATTCATTTAAATACCTAGCCTGTTCTTTAAATAGATAGGTAATCCTTATTAAAAAGAGAAACGTACCCAGCTTGGCACATCTGCAAGTATTTCTGCATGATGACCGTGTTATTCCTGACGTGCAAAAATACATCTCTTCTCCAACACAGTATTTGCATACACCATTTCTGCAGCTTTTTTTCCCAGGTCAGCCACCAGCTGTGGTTGGTCCCCTGGTATGTTTTCAGCTCCACTGTGTCTTGTAAATTGAAGAGGCATAGCCACGTAGGAGCCCCGTGTGAGGAAGGGGCTCAGGACCTTGGTTCAGCAGGTGGAGGGAGGGTCTGTGCATGCTGCAGAAGTGACCCTGAGCAGGTCGTGATAACTGCAGTGGTACGGGGGCACCTTACACCATCCAAATCATGGTGGTCCTTTGTGTCAGCTTGGGGGGGGATTTTTGGTTTGGGTTTTTTTTTTTTTTTAATATATAAAAATATATATATGTCTATGACTGTCCTCAGGCTCGACTCAGCTGGAAAGGCAGGGTAGAAAAGGTGAATGAAGAAATAAAATTATCGATGGAATTAAATCAAAGAAACAACAGAAGTCTTTATCAGCAAATTTATCAGTACAGTTGTGCTAAAGGTCTCCTGCAAACAGTTTATTGACCCAGGTCCCGCCTCAAGTTATTCCTTCCAGAGGACGCAGCATTACTTGGGATATTAAATGTTCGGATTAGCCCACCCAAATTGTGAATTGCGTTCTACCTCATTGTTCCTTCCTGGTCCTGTCCTTTTTCCTTCTGGTTTGCAAATTGCCTAAATGAGCGTGAATTCCTTCAGCAGCTACTGAATCAGACCATAGCCAGCTAAGAGTAGGAAAGATGACGTTAAAATTTAAATGGTTTAGGCAGTCTTCTACCACAAGTGAATTTCTCACTGATATGAACAGGTTTATTCAGCCTCAGAAGGCAGCTCAGAATGACTTTTGTCCGTTTGTCTATTCAGGGTTCGTCTAACGAGCGGTTGCGTTAATGGGGTTGGTCCGTGAGTTGAGTTCTGCCTGCGGGATGTGCTGCACATCCCTGGCTTGGGAGCTTTGGGCAGGGTGGTGGCGAGGTCCTCTGGCTTTTCCCAGGCCTGTTCAGAAGTCAGGTTATGTGTATGTATGTTCTTATTTCTACATCTAATTGTCTTTTTATCTGGGGACTGTCTGACGAGAGAAGTTGCTGGGTTTCGCAGGCAGAGTTCACCTGCCCTGTTTTCTAACGATGTTAATTCAGGTGCCATCTCATTGCCCTTGTGTCTTGAAGTTCATGGTCTGGCTCTCTTGCAAACAGAGTGAATTCAGTCCACTGCTAGCTTTTAATTAGACATAAAGAGAAGACTATGTTGCTTGCAGTCAGAATATGACTTTAGTGTATCCTACATGGGAATGAATATTTGTGTTTTAGCACCTCTACAGGGGCAAGAGATACCTGTTTTGCTACAGCTAGACTCCATGAGAAAGGTTGGCCATCTTCTAGCTACAAAAGAAACTTAATAAAGCTAAAGGAGGAACATGGAAAACGAGCTAAGACATTGCTGTGCTCCAAAGTCCCAGATAAGCATCGGTCGAATCAGGTTTGCAGAGGAGGTGTCTGATTTGTTCAGCAGAAATGTGAGGGACCTCTGTCTTCCCACTGAGGACCCAGGCTCTCTGAGGCAGACTCTGCTTTCCTGTGGAAAGAGAAAAGGCAAGGTACAAGCTTCCCTTCAACTAGTCAAGGCAACTGAAGGCAAAGCGAGAACATATGTTCAAAGGGTGGAAACATAAATCCATATGGATGTGTTCTGGGAGAGGGGCAACGGACACCTTACACTGGCTTTGACCCCTTGGACCTGCGTGCCGGGGGAGACAGTCAGGATTTAATCTTTCCTGGTTGTGAACACAAAATGTCAACCTCCTTTTTGTTTCTGTTGTCCATCTTTGCTGGGGACAAGTTCAGAGCTTCTGCAGGTGCCTGCAAAAGGGATTTCTTGACAGGACTGTCAAAGGGTGTAAGCCACCAAAACAGGTTTCCACCATCAACAGCAATGTGTTGACGGTGGAAACCTGGCGACTGTGTTTTTCCAGCAGTTTTCAACTGGCCCTGTTAAGGGAAGCCACTGGGTGTTAGGCAGAGCTTCATGACACCTCGTCCACCTTGGCAGTGGTACACGCGCGGGGTCTGCCCTACCCTTGGTGTGGTCCTCTGAACACGTTTGGCAGTAGAGATACTCCCCTGCAAACTGTTTCAGTGTGTGTCCTGTGAGTCTCCTTCTTCCAGCTTGAGACAGCTCACTGTGCTTAGATGTGACCTCACTTCGTCAGCTCCCTTCCACGCTAATTCTGCATGACGTGACAGCCAGCCCTGCTCTCACAGCCCAGGATCTGTTTCTCCATAGAGAGGTCTTCCTGGACATGTTAAAACCACACAGATGGCTCACCTGAACTATGGCAAGAGCAAAGCCAGGTGGATCCAAGTTCTGCTTCAAGAGAGCTTGGCAGTCAGAGTTACAGGCAGGTTGTGGTAGGCACTGTGCAAAGTCCCGCCACATTTTGAAATCTAATACATAAAAAAGAAGTAATAGGCAGATATAGTCAAAACCCTGTAGTGTGGTGTGATAGCGGCTGTCAAAAGGACCAGCAGCCTAATTACTCTGATTCTTTGCAGGCATTTCAGCGAAGGAGAGCTTTATTGAAGAACTTGAAGGAAGTTAATCAAGTAGGTCTGCAGAAGTTTATGAAAAAGATTGCATGAGTCATTGGAGGAGTGTGTAATGAGCTGACCGGAGGCAGGAGTGCGTTTGAAACGAGATGGGTCAGTTAGGCAGCAGGCAGGATGGTCACGTATGTCTGTGATAGCAAATTAAAGTGCCTGAGAATGGTCCTGAGTGTTGGGATGCAGCTGCCTGTGCTTTCGTGCTCCTCACGCAGTTGCTGGTGCACCTTTGCCCATGCCAAGGGATGCTCTCCAGGCACGGTTCTGGAGCGAGGATTTCCCTGGGGCTGTTCCCCAGAGGCAGCTGGATGCCATCACCCTGTTTTGGGGTTGGGCAGGGTTTAGTTTAGGGGGGACAGACACGGGCCATTCGGTGCCAGCTGGATGCAGTGCCCAACAATGTTCCTGGTTATGTTTAATTCATCAGCATGGACGAAGCCCCTGGGCTCTGAAAGTGAAAACAACTTCCTTACGTTAGACATGATCAAGAAAGCAGAGCCGGCAAAGGATGCAAAGAGAAGAGTGCATGGTCAAAGCTGTAAAATATGAAAAAAGGTCTTTACAGTAACGTTCAGGAGGAGTATCTGCAGGGCAGGGGTTGATTGGCAGGACCAGAGGAAAAGGCAATATAGTGACCATGGTCAAGTTGGTGAGCCTGAGCAGCAGCGCGGGCTTTAACGAATCGGGTGAGAATGGTTTTAGGGATGTTACACAGGATTTACACAACAGCGGCAGCCAACGTGAGCCAAGTGTCAGTCTCGGAAAATAGAGAGAGAGCATGAGATTTCATGTCAATGAAAAAAAACCTGTGTTTTATATTGGATTTTTACCTTTGTTTTCAATGTCCGCTGAAGACATACATTTAGCAACATAAACGCAACTCTTTCAAAGCTGAATTTCTTATTATGATTATGTAAATGTTGCAAGTTGATTAAGTCTTTGTAGTCATGTTTTGGCTCATAGCAACATCTTTATCAGCAGCATAATTCATACTGTAGCAGTTAGTATGACACTAGAGAGAAGTATCAGTTTATTTCTTAGAGCTAATTGGCTTCACTACATAGTTCAAGACTCATTGGCATCTAGTCAAACCCTACTCACAGAAAATGCACCACACTAATAAACTCAGATCTGATATTAGCTGTATTGCTATTAAATTTACATGAATGCATACCCTATATCATTATTTTAAAGCTGTGTATCACAATGTAAATACTAAAACAGTCGGATTCAGTAGGTCTGTTTTGTCCATCAGGTACATGGCTGTTGCTCTCATAGAATTCTTTCGGAAATGCAAAATCAGTTCCTTTAACCATATCTTTATTCTCATGTATTTTAGGAAGGAAGGATGTGTAGTGTAAGCACTTTCACTAATGAATATGGTTTTGGGGAGGTTAAACAAAAGATAGGCTGGGTATAACCCCAATAAAAAGGTGCAGTTGTAAAGAGCAGGAAATTTACCTGGGGTATAAAGAAGGAAAACATCAGGTTTTATTTTACATTTCAGTTTCAGGTTTAGAGAAGGCAAAGACATGGCATCAGTCACACTAGACTTGTTTCTTTTTCTTTTTCTTTTTTTTAGTTTTAAATAGTTGTGCTTTATTATGTGTTTGTTTAGTGCCTACAGTTATTAAGAGCTGCCTGGAGGATGGACAGTGATGGCGGTTTCACCCCCACCTTTCTAATCTGTCCTGGCCCTTCTGAGCAAATGTTAGCACAAGTGGCAGAAGTGGGGACAAGAGAGTGATGGATGGGGCTTAGGGAAGCAGGATCAGCGGTGGGGTGGAAGAAGACCCAGGAAAGGAAAATATGTCTCTCTGAAATACTTCATCAGCTCCAAGCAAGAGCCACTGCCTCCAAAAAGCCTTGTTCAGGCTTCCTCAAGGAGGGTACCACCGAAGGGGCCTTGTCTGCTGATGCTGAGAAAGAAGCATGTGCAGTGCTGGGTGACCTGGCTTCTGACTTTTAATTCAGGTTTTTCACTGATGCCAGTCTGCTGCATCCTCCCGATTTTAAGACTGCAGAGAAAACTCACAGCAGCAGCAGAGTGGATGTTGTAATGAATGAAAACTTAGTTTTCAGAAATAGACATTTAAAAAATGCTAAATCTAGCAATAAAACTATCTGCCTTTGTTTTATAGCTGTATGATGCTTGCAATGGCTTAAACTACAGAAATGCTTCCGACACCTTGGCTGTTCAACAGAGCAGTGCTGTACCCTACTTCACCTCTCTTAACCATGGGTAAGAGAGTATGAATGGTGCCTGTGGACCGATAAAAGTTTCTCTTCATAATGAGACATGGGCTGGAAGTAATCACTGCATTATCTTTACAGCTGACTTTCACGTTGTAACATTTTAGGCTAATTTTCATCACGAATAAAGTTCATGGATTATTTTATCAGTGCTGGCTAATGCACGCCCGTGTCCGGCCTCTCGTAAGCCCAAGACGATCCGCGTACCTTTTCAAAAGGCAGCTGCAGGCGAGTGGAAATGAGACCTGAGGCACTGCGAAATTCACACCTTATTAAAATGTAGGCTGAATTCCTTACAGATATCCGCTCAGGTATCTTGTATAATCTTCTATCAGGATTGTATCTCCGCTTCGGTTTGTATGACATTACCTGTTTTGAATAGGACAAAGGCCCGCTGCTGCTGTCAGTCCTGTTTCAAGCTCAATATTCATCTGCTCCTTTGTGGATGCCATTTTTTATCAGGTGTCCAGAAGAGCATCCCTCTGCCGACCCGCCGTTTCCCGACGCATCGCTCTGGCTCATGCGATTTCTGGGGAGACAAGCTCAGACCTGGATGCTTTTCCTCTCCACGGCAGAGAAAAGGGACGTCTCTGGTGCCTGCTCTGCCGAGAAAGCTGATTCATGTGTAAATTACCAGTTGCCCTTTATTTGCTCGTCTGTGGAGAGTACACACGCAGATAAAAGGCTCGGTGGGTCAGGGCTGAGTATGTGCCGGTTTCTCCCGTGGCCGCGATGACAGGGTTAGGGTTGTTGTCAAAGATTATCAGACAGGCTTTGATGTCTTATCGTTATTTACTCGCGGTGTAGCACATAAAAATAAAATTCAGCACATGGGAGGCTTTTGCAGTGTTTCAGCTGAGCGCGCATCGCAGCTGCATGGTGTCGTTACCATCACCCTTCAGTATTGGGAGTTTTGCACATCTGTCTTTACACTGAAATCCTTTGCTTTAAATACCTGTTACACCTAGAGTGAGAGCATGGTCCGGGCTTCTCCAGCCCTCTGCAGAAAAAAAACCACAGGTATTATCTGAGGAAAATCACTTCTGAAATCTTATATAAAAAAGTGGCAGAGGGAGGGCTGCACTAGTTTTGCACTCAAACCCCTTTAGAGCTTGATTTCACGTGCTTGTAATTCCCAGTCACGGCATTGAACAGCTCTCAAATTCTTCCAACACCCCGTGTTGTGTCTCATTTAATAACATAGTTATAATATATTTGTCTACTTTACAACTGTATTTGTATTGGCATATAAAGTGTGCGGCAGCTGGGAGCTGTGTGGGGGTGGCAGAAAGTTATTTGATCTACAAAATCAGTTACCTGTCACTCAGTTGCCTTTCACTGAAACATAATAAAGAATCATTATGGGCCTATTAGCAGTGCTGATGTAAATGCATTTTATGTGCCATTTTCAGATCAACAGTTACCCACACAAAAGTAAAGTTGTTAAGTACAATCTTCTTTGTTTAAGAAGGCAAATCATAAATCAGGCAGGATATTAAGCTTATGAAATGTGAATTCAAGACCCCGAGGGTTTGATCTATCGGGTCAGCTTCAGCCTGGGCATCGGGGGCTATCCTTCCTTTCAATAACCAGTAGACAAAGTCATCTGTGCTAACATACTGCTTTCTACTTCTGTAACAGTGTTATGAATGCTTCTTAAAAGGTGCTTTTTTTGGGGGGGGGGGAGGGAAGCAAGCCTTTTAATATATTTAAAAAACATGAAAATAAATGGCTCAGACTGGATTAGGAGAGTGAGGGTATAACTTGTTGCACACGGGTTTTATATCTCCCATGAGAATTCTTTTCTTTTTCATTGTTATTAATGATAGCACATTTTTGTGTATAATATTGATGCTATTGAAATCACTTAACGGCTTTATTTGCCAGAGAGAACCTGTCTAAAAAAAGAACGTTGTTAACGCTAATATTTTGAAATTCACCTCACATCCCCTGTTACTCTTTTAGTTATTTAAATTCCATTTTGAAAATTCCCACAGTTTCAGAATCTAAGCTTCCTCTTGATCTTATTGATGCAGTTTGAAGCAAGTGTCTTCAAAGCCACCAGTAAGTGCACTTTTTGTCTCTTTTTATGGATTAGCAAGGCCCACACTGGGGATAAGAAGAAAATTTGGAATATGGTAAAAAGCCAGTTCTTCACGGTTTCATTTTACCTTCTCCTGCATACTTCTCCAGTTTATTTTATTGGTCTATCCCGGCACCTCTGGTCCCTGCTGCAGGGTTTGGTGATGAAACACGAGAAGGAACACCATGTATCCTAGCTCGCGTTCGGCATCTGGGAAAGGAAAGGTTTGGTAACTTGGTCCAAAAATTTAGCTGGTAATACCCAAAATGAGCCGCCATGGGGAAATGGCAGGTTACGTCCAGGTAGGAATTCTGGTGGAGGGTTTGACACCGTGAGATAGCAGGTAATGTCAGCAGTGACGGCTGCAGCTTGAATAAGTCTTGATTTAATTGGATTGATAAAAACTATGTTCTTAGCTGCAAACCTACCTAGCTGTATAGTATCCTTAGTTCTAGTGTGATGTAGCCTTATCAGTACAAAAAGACATTTTCTGAAAGGTATGTTGGTAACGCAGTCTCAAAAACACTCAGGAAAGTTAGTAGAGGGATGGGGTTTTTTCAGTAATATCAACCTGTTTGTATAGTAACAGAAGTGAAATATTTGGCAGTTCTATATGTATACAAATATGCTTCGTGCATGTAAGTATGGAGCACAGTACACAAATATACCATTTACTTAATATAAGCAACAACATTCTGTGGCAATTTTCCTAAGAATATATTTTATACATCTGTGAGGATATATATGAGATATAATTATATGACAAATAAAAATATTTGAAGGTAGTGAACAGATTTGTTTATACGCATAGTCATTTACTTACCAGGATAGCTGATCTCAAATGCAGAATTCTTATTTACGTTGTGCCATAAACATGCATTCATATACGTACAGAACTATACATTACAACAAGGAGCAAATATCAGTGCTAAAAATAAATCTTTACTTCAGAGAACTTAGTCTATGGTGTATGTGAGTGCTGTGTGTTAAATTGCGGTACAGATTGAATGAATACTGCAGTCCAGTTAACTAGGTGCGTGACTTTTTTGAATGGGATCCTACATTGTCTTTATCTTAAAGACAAAGCCGAGTCATGTGTCTGATGTAAAGTTAAAAGCAGGCAGGTTTTCGGAAGGGCTTAATGTACATTTGTGCATGAGAAGTGTATACACAGCTGCACGCCTGGTTTGTGTTCGCAGGCGTCGTGATTTATGAGCACAAATAAGTAAATATGCTACAAATTATGTATGCACTTAAACTGCATGACATTTAAAAATTTGCATGCTATTTGCATGACATTTAAAATCTGATCCCACTGGAACAGGCCCCGCTACCCAGTGGGGAGAAACAAGCAAGGGAGGTCATAGAGCTGAAATGACTTTTGGCGACTTTCCGCACTAAGTATGGGACCGTTGCAGAGAGGAAAAATGGCTGCACGCGGTTTTGTGCTTTCCGCCTCGTATCATTAACTAACAGCAAACAACTCTTGTGCAGCTTTAGATCTGAGCTATTACTTCTAAGCAGCCACATTTCACATTCATGCACCTTAATGGCGCAAAGAAAGTTTTGTTGTTTATTATTATTTCGTGAAGGCACAAAAGCAACAACAAAACTAATGTAATGTCACAAAGTCCGTGTAACAGTAATTCTTACAGCTGTGCATCTCACTGTTTTCTGGATTACTTTGCAAATAATAAATCAAATTCCTCCTCAAGGTGACATGTCAGTAATTTCAAATTTGATTAGCTTTATATGAAGGATGTTGATACATTTCTACATGAACTAATCTTTGATAGCTCAGCAGACTGACAACCTTAACACTTATAATGCCCCTTTGTGACGGTGTGGCACACTGAAATAATGTTAAGCTACTTAAATCTATAAAACCGTGGGGATTCTGGTTGGGGCATGGCTCAGCAAGCTTGACTTTGGCCTGTTCCTCCTAAGAGGATCTGGGACATGGAATAACTGTTCAAGAATTTTGCTGGTTTTATTTTTAATGTCATAAATGAAAACAGATAGAACTGAAGGGGAATATCTACATCATCCAGTACCATGCCCCATAATTTCAAGCTTCCAGGTTAAGGAGATAAATCCCAAGGGGTCCATAGGACATTTGATCCTCATGACTGCAGAGTCGTGAACCATGCCACAGGTAAAGGAAGGCAAAAAGCAGTGGTTTTAAGCACTGCTACCTGATGTGGAGTATTTCTCTGTTGCTGGAGCTTTGTGAAAGTGCCAGCTTTTCATCATGTCATAGTTAAAACTTGTTACAAATTCACGGCTCAAACAATCTTCTTAGCAAAAGTGCCAGAGAAGAACAGATTTATGTTGCCACTTGTGTAATAATTTAGCCGTATTTTCTTTGAAGAGGCTACGGGGGGGGGGGCTATATCGTTTGCAAAGTTTGCAATTTTATTAAATGAAACAATTTTCCAGTATTTATTTTTAAAGAGTGAAAAGCCAAATTCTTGTTTTCATTCTGGCTTCAGGTTTTTCACACTGTTATTCACACACTTTATCCACGTTAAGTAAAAATCAGTCTTATATCAGCATATGTATCACGAGCCCTTTAAAGAAAACTCACCATTACCTGCCTATTAACCTGAGAAGCCTGCCGAGTAGTCTGCTGTGCTTAATGACATTACTTCAAATTTGGGGGAAGATGTTTTGAAGGGGAAGAACATGCAAAACCAAAAATCATCAGTAAAGCCCAGTGACTGTTACTCAACAATCTAATTTATGTCTTGTGCACATTTGGCTTTCTATAATGGGTTAGCTGCTTGGTTTCTAGCTTCAGAGGGTTAAATATGTGGGATATAGCTATTTAAGAGAGAAAGGTTTGTGCTAGTGCCCAGTTTGTATTCAAGACAAAGGGAATAGAAGAGTTCTTTTCCTGAAAATCTGACTAGTAATTGGAGAGCTTTTACCAAATACTTGAGAGGCTGATGCACACCAGGGCACTGTCTGTTAGGTTGTATGCATATATGCCCATGGTCGGAGAGAGAGCGTTTTCCTTCCCTAGTGTCTCAGGAAATTAAAAGGGTACAGATAGATGCACGGGTTAAGAATCTCAGCTGGAATAAATCAAGGTGCTACAACGTGACACTAGTTCAGAGCCACTAAGAACTGGGGTTTCGGCGTTAGCAGTTTTTGTACTGCACAGAGCAAAGGTACGGCATCCTGCGGTGGTGAGCAAAAAATACTCCTGTTGAGTACGTACGGCAACGTCCGTCGTTGCCAAGTCCGGAGGTGTGTTGTGAAATGGCACTAGTCAGCAGAGCAACAAACAGTAGCTGGTAATATTTAAAAGATATTGGCCATAAAACACGGATAAGAGTGTGCAACGTGTGTTGTGTTATCTGAACGGTAACATGATGCATGAGCAGTGTAATTGTCGTAAATATGCTACCGAACGTGAATGTTTGTACAGGTGATTGCCTCTTTGGGCAGATTAATGCTTTTGTAATTTGCCTGGCTTGTTACATATTTTGTGTGAGTGTTAGGTACCCGCTTTTGAAACTGAGCCTTTTATGACTTGACTGGACTCAGCAGATTTTCTGTATCTCAAATTGATTAATTAAATTGTTGTTTGGGGGTAATTGATTCTGTTTGCTGCAGAGTGGCCTGTGGCTATGTCGCCCTTCCTTTTTATCTCACTCAAAGAATACTATCGTGTTAGCACAGAAATGTATGTGCTAACAGCTGAAGCAAGGAAAAGAAACAGTGCATGGTTGTTGTTCCAAAATAAGTAACTCATTATATGTCATGGCATCATACATCATACAAAGTAAAAATTTAGATGCAGTGTTCTTTCCTATAGGATTACCATTAAAACTGCCATTGCTATGTTTATGATGTCTTGTACGATTCTACACGCTGTTTTTTGCATGTGTTCATTTTCTTTTTTCACTGTTCTGTTAACCAAACCTCGAAAAATAAGTAACTGTTGACTAAAGCCATGGCAGCAAACGTCAGGGATGAGTCTACAGATGCATGTGATGTGATACTGCTTTTAGTGACCAGCCATTCTTAGCTCCAACAATGTATGAAGTGTTCAAAGTGTTAATTGGTTGGCGTTACCCACTACTCTGCACAGTGACAGACCAGTTGAAGCTTGTGCTAGAGCAAACAATGACAAAGGACAAACATTTTGTATTTTATACTTCTGTGCTTCTACGTATGTTGTGTCCTTCAAGGGCAATTTGTCCCCTGCAGCGAGCGCAGCCCTGCAGCTCCTTTCTTGCGCCACTAGATATGCAGAACCGTGGCTTGTGCCTCTCCAGACTGAGCCAACCTGTGGTGTCCGTCGGGACGGGCGTGTTCAGCCCATCACATATGTTACTCAGCTCCTCTACTAGGTTAGACGCTAATGCTTCAGGAAATTTTGGTGCACCTCCTTAGGAAAAAGTTGCAGGAAACCAATTGTTTTGGCTTGACATGAGGTTTATTTTGAACAGGTAGGAGACTAGAATAACAGACTTACTGTGAAACAAAGGTCACCTCACTTCAGTGTCTACAGGGGGGATCCCGTTGGTGCACACGATCTAATTAAGGGATTCATGATCTCTTCAAATTACTGCCAGTCATCATCTCATGAAGGAATGAAATAATAGAAACACAAAGCTTTCAGTTGCCTTCTTGTGCACCTCATTCATCTATTTTTCCATAACAAATTATTATTTCTGTATTATCTCTCATTCTTTACGGTGATCACAAGAGCATAACGCAACTACTCTCTCAGGCTGAAATAACAGTTACCATCAGGTAGGTGAAGATAAAAATATGACTCGTAGGTTAGTAAATACGACTGGCCATTAGAGGTAGCTTTGCTCTTCTTCAGCTACTGGGAAGTTAGGTGACCTGGAAACTTTGGATGTAAGAAACCACACGAGCAGTGCCTTTCCACTGGCAAAGACGAGAGAGCCAGCTCAACTGCGAGTGATTCAGTGGTGAGGCTGAATCAACTGCAGGCTTGTGGTGAGACTCCTGCCTGCAGATGCTCCAAAAAACCCTCCTTGGAGCTTGGGAACTCCATAAAGGATTTTTCCCTTAATGAGATTAATTCCCTAATGAGGTTCTTTAAAATAGCCGTTAGTTTTTGCTTTAAATACCTGGGGGTTCTTTATCCCAACACTTAATTTCATTGACTACCTATGTAATGGCCAATATATTGCACAGCATTTTACTACATGAGTTTCCATATGCAAGCTGTATTAAATTCTCCTTCATTTACTCATTGTACTGCATTATAAATGAAATTATTTCATGTTCTGCTGCAAACACCCGGTCTCTTTGGACCAGCTCTCTCTACTCCCATCTAATAGCTGTGGATCAACAGAGGAGCCTGGTGGTGCCCTGAAGGGCAGCACAAAACTCTACACAATATAGACAAAGGCTGTACCAGAGCAATACCAATAAGCACCGTCCCCCCTAGTTTTGTCCCTGAGCCATTCTGGCATTTACTAAACTGAGTATCCTTAACTTGTCCCTTCAGCGTGTGTGCTTCAAATATTCTCTTAATGTAGTTTTCTGTGTGCAATTTGTTTTCTTTAACCACGGTAAGACGAAGAAGGGAAATTTTATCATGTGATGCTCTATTGCTGCAGGTCAGTTGCAGAGGTGGAAATTTCAGATCCAGAGTTTGAGCTCAGACACGTGGGCTGGTGGAGTGAGGTAAAAGAGCTGAGAGTATGAGAGTAGTAGATTGTCACCTTCTCAATGAACCGCAGCCGAGGGAGAATGAAGCACTGACCCAGTCGGTCAGTTTTGTCTTTGTTCGGAGCGGGTGAGTCTTCCAGAAGGCTGCTCTCAGCTAGTTTGGAAAGTCACGTCCCCCTGTGGTCCCCAAGCTTTCTGCCTCTCCTCCCCTCCATGTCTGCCCTCCTGTCCCTGCTGTGTCCAGACTGTCTGCTGTCCCTCATCTTTGCATCCAGACCTCTCTTTGCAGCCAGTTTCCCGCTTTTCTAGGTCTTTCCTTCACCCACAAACCCACCTCCTTGGTGTTTCCGCGCATCTTCGCTGTGATCTTTTTGCACAGTCAATCTCCTCTCTTGGTCCACTCTTCCCTCTGCCCCCCAGGACTGGTCCTCCTCTCTGTTTCCACTAGGCTGCTTTTTTTCCCTTCTTCCCTTGTTTTGCCTGCATTTGGAGCCAAGGACAGAGTGCTGCCTGCGCTTAGTTCCTGTGCCTGATGCCACAATCGCCTGCAGCATCTGGGAGCAGCAGTTGCAAAAAAAAAGTCTGGCTCAGCCCCATTAGCCCTGGGCTGGAGCTTGCCCATTGCAAATAGCATCTTCAGAGGAGTCTTTGGCCAGTTCCGCTGCCAAATTCTGGGGACTCTGTGCTGAGCATATGCAAATGAGACTTTTCAAAGGCTTGTGACTAGGCAAAAAGCTGGGTGGTTTTTCATGGGAACTGCAAAAGGACAACAGGGACCCTACCTTCCAAATTTCAAACTATTGCTGTGAAGAATAGACACAGGAGCTGCTCAGCAAAATTCCTGTAAGGCTTTCTCTTTTCTTTTTTCTTTTCTTTTCTTTTCTTTTCTTTTCTTTTCTTTTCTTTTCTTTTCTTTTCTTTTCTTTTCTTTTCTTTTCTTTTCTTTTCTTTTCTTTTCTTTTCTTTTCTTTTCTTTTCTCTTTTCTTTTTTCTTTTCTTTTCTATTCTCTTCTTTTCTTTTCTATTCTTGTTTTTTTTTTTTCCCCAACAGGGGCAAAACATGTTTTTCCTCAATCTTATTTCCTGAAGTGACTAAATCCTTTTGGTTGAAACATAAAAAAATAATAATAATCAGCCTGAGGCAGAGAGAGAGCATGGGAATTTTCATCGCAAATACTTAGCTTGGCAAAATTTATAAGCAACTGAAAACAAGCCCTTATAAAGGGAACTATTAAGATCCCCAACTACAGAGGACCTACTTGCATTGTAGACAAAAGTCAGATAAGAATAGCTCCATGACCCATTTGGGATACTAAACCCAATTAAAACGTATCTGCTTTTCATATTTCAGAAATCCACATTAAGTAATGGGTGTCCTAAGGAAGCATTTGGTTTTAGCACTTCTCAGGCCATACCAAAGCTGTTGCATCTAGTTGATTTGCGAAGCATGCGTGTCACAGATTTATTTTATTAGTTTTGTTGGATTTTTTTTTTTTTACTGAACCTCCTTTGTTGTGAAACTTAATTTAAATACTTGCACGCACATTAGAAGTCCAGCCCAGTCAGCACTCTGCAAGTTCAGTGGCACGATGCCTTCGGGGTGCATCCTTAGTATCTCCTGGGCAGAAAATATGAAAATAATCACAGGTGAGGTGGTTCTTCATTCAGACCAGTGGCAAAAACATGTCCCACCAGGACCCCTCCGCTTACGCTTATGGGACAAATCCTGATGCTTCCACCCATTGCCTAATCATGGTAGTGGATGGGATGCACTTCCACCACGGGGGCTGTGGATTTGCGTTCCCCACTTCTCTTCTTGCAAAAGAGCAGGAGCATCTGCTCCGTGTGCGGCGTGGGGCAGGGCATCCTCCATGCGAGGGCTCCGTGCCAGTTTCTGCCGCTGCAGAAGACACGACCTTGGTGAGCAGGTTTCACCGCTCCTCTCCCAGCTGCAGCTGCTGTCATGGTCCTGCTTTGCTGAAGGCTTTTTGGCACGGAAGCAAGTCCCATGGTATGTGATACAGCTGTATTTTTGCCTTGGTGTGTGAGCTCTCTGTGGGGAGAAGAGGCAAATCTCCTCTCCCGGACCCGTTCCTCCCAGATCTTTCCTCCCCATCCTCCCGTTGCAGACGCCCAGATGCACAGTCCTCAACATGGGGCAAAGCTCCCTGAGCTGCCTGGCTGCTGGTTACCCCAACTTCACGGAGGAGAGAGCCGCACGGGAGCAAACCCTGTATTTACAATGTCCTGTCCCCTTGGTTCGCACTCCTTCCTTGCTCGGAGGCAGTCCCGTAGGCTTTCGGTGCATCTGAATGCAGACCTGGAAAAGCAGTGCTGAAACATTTGAAACACATGAAAATTTGGAATATTTGCGCTGTAAAACTCCGTGGGGTTCCTGCGGAAAGTAACAATCGCGGCTACAGAGATACCAATGCAAAGCATTCATGTCATTCCGGTGCTGGAGCTGAAAAACATGTCAAAACAGATGGGGATGTTGTTGACTGCAAGTTCTTTGCTTTTTAGTCAGTCATAGATTTTTCTCTTTTCACAACAGACGGGAAAAAAAATGTTTTCTTAATTTAATATGGCAATATATTGTGGTTATAACATTTCATTTATCCCCAGACTAACGGGGAATGTGCTATATGTGTTCCAGCCACAGTGCAATGTTTCCTCAAGTGCTTATATATGAGCTCCCCTCTAACTTTCCTCTACAGGAGACTGAGTTTTCATATTAACTCGTTGCAGGATCTTTTATGAGCAGTCACTGTCAAACTGTGCTTGTCTGTGCATTTCTGCATGCTGATATTGCTCTCATTTAGAATATCTTCAGCTCCCACCTCAATCTTGGTTTTCCCCGTGCAGTTTTTTCCCCTAATATATCAACAGTTCGTTTTAAACTTGTTTTGAAAAAACAACCTACGGTGGTTTAGACAAACCAAGCCAAATTGGAGTAATAAGTATTAAAAGATATGCACAGGGCACAAACAAAAGAATTCCCCAAATGTATTTAAGTGATTTTCTTCCTACCTTTTTAATATAATATTTGTGGGCCAACTGTGGCAATAACTGATAATTTTAATGCAAGATGACATAATTCCAGCTCAGTGATTCTTCGGAGAGAAATTATCCCAACAACTTCTTTTCATTTTGTTCTAATTTTCTGAAAAAAAAAAAAAATTGAGATTCTCTAAGTAAGGAAAAGAAAATAATTTGAATCACCAAGTTTTGAAACTCATTTAAATATTTCATCTCTCTTCCGCTTCCTGCTTTCTATACTTTCCTGGCGGGTTCTTGCGTGGCCATCTCCAGCTCCCAAGGTTTACCATCTTTCTAGCTGGGAGAGACTAAACTAAAGTTTTCTTCAGAACCCACTAAACGCTTGGCAAAAGATCTCTACCATGACACGAGGGATCTTGCTTGCTTTTTCTGGGAGCTCCACAGTCTGACTTAGCAGCACTGGTTCTGCTCGAAGACTCCACGTGGAAAGATCAGTTGCTAGATCAGGACTGTATTTTGAAATGAAAATTGCCTTTGGAAATGCACCAAGGTCATTAAGCTTCATTGTTTTCTGTCTTTGGGTGTTTGGGTTTTTTTTCTCTCTGGCTGGTAAGGGAAATCATAACTTGTTTCTTTAACATTGAGATGACCGTGTCAGCTTGAAGATACAGATTTGGAGCTTGATTTTTTGGGGGGGTTTTTAAAGGGTAATAGTGAATCAGTCCCTATTTTGGAATAAATATGGTCCCCCAAATGGAGTTTATTTAATTATTGCAATGGTTAAATGAAATGGTTAAAAACTTCACCACTCTGCAATTGGATGATTACAACTGGATTAGCAGAAAGACCCTGATTTTGGGGCTGCTTTCTGTCCGGTTGTGCTTTTCCTGTGCATGCAAGCCAGGACATGGTCTGCAGTTCCTCCAGGAGAAACCCCTGTCTGTCCCTCACCCCTTTGGTTCCTGTGTCCTGCTGAGCTGTCTCCAGCCGCAGCTCAGCAATGGGGCCCCACCGGTCACACGTGCAAACCCACAGTGAGCATCCCCCGCTCCTAAGGGTTTGTTTGGTTGGGGTGGGTTTTTTCCTTATCGTGAACTTAGTATTTCCCTTCACGTTCATCCCAGACTTTTGAGTTCTCCCTCCTGCTGGTGGCAGACCCACCTCCCACGCTCAACGCTCGTGCGTCTGACTCCCGTAGACAGGGATGTCAGGCGGGGCGTTGGCGGAGGTCAACGCATCCCAACGCGCAACGTGTCTTCTCGTCTTGTCTGCGCTACGGCTGCCTTCGCTCTGCCTGCGCCTCACTTCGCTGCTGCGATGCCAGTCTTCACCGCCTCCCCCACCTGACGCCTGTCTCGAACTCATCGCCGCGTGGCTGGCTTGCCGCCCTTGCATCCCAAACGTCACCCATGGCTGATTTTTGGTGGTGGTGTTCGGAAGAAGTAGGAAGCAAGGCGCGTGCACAAGGGAAACACGCTGAGCACTTCCAGACAAAGCTGCCGTTTGCTGCAGCAAAGGTGGAGGAGGGTTAAGCGGGGAGTGAAATGCAGCTTTATGGTCATTAATCTCAAACTCTGCCTCTAATGACATCTCTGAGGTTAAGTCACAGGAAGTGTGATATTATTCAGCTTACTTAAATTTAGCGTAATTCACATCTGCAAAGCCCTGGCGAATTAGTGTTTAGTCTTAAATTGCCAGTTTCCATGATATGGGAGCTTCAGAGTATCCTGCATTAGGTCTTGATGTGTTATGAATTAGGGTGCAGAAGCCTGAAATCCACGCAACGCACCAAAAAAACTCAAGCTTCTGAGTAGTTCCGAGGCAAATATGCAATTAATTTAGTTTGTGACACTAAGCAGCTGGGATGGCACTGTTACAAAGAATTATTTCCCCCTTTATTTGTTCTCCCAGCATAGATGCTGGGAACGGCCGCTGGAGACAGGCTCTTTTGCAAAGCCATGTTTATGAGCCACGGCATTTGCCCGGCGCAGCTGATCCTTGCCACGCACTTCACCTCATTGGGCTGTAATAGGTGCAGACCTGTATTGATTACCGTGACTTGCAGGAGAGAAAAATCTTTGCGCTTCAGATTGGGTATAAATTATAAATAGCATCTCCAAAGGCTGTGAGTTACAGAAATGGCATTCTTCTGAGACAGCCGCATCTAAAGCTGTTGTTGTAGAGGTTATTAACTTTATGATTGCAGCACAGGTGTACTTGACCCACAACAATGATCATTGTCCATAAAACCCCGCAGTCAGGGGTTCAATCACATGCCTTCTTCAAGAATGTTCATTAGCAACGACCAGCAAAGGTCACGCTAATAAAAGGAGGTTAACGCTCACTATATCGGTGTAAATTCACTGGTGAAACAGCACTGTATTCTTGCCATCTTGCTCACTAATACAGCTATGCAGACTCCTGTAAGTGGGTCATACAGGTCTTAGGTGTACAGGGTGTATATGTGTGTGTAAATATGTATTTGTGTACGTACATACACAGCAGCTGATGAAACGCAAATGAGAAAAATGTATCTGGTATGGGTTAGCCATAATTGACATATTGCAAGTGCACAAGGGTTATTCACACCTCAAAGTCGCAAATTTTTTTGCGTTTTTTTCCAGCAAATTTTTTATAGTTACTTGACAGAATTAAAATTTTATCAAAATGAACAAAGTCTGTCAGTGACTCCCAAAACCTGAATTTTTAACTCCATTTGTTACTTGGTGCTTGTACTCTGGTGGCTCAGCTCCATCTTCCGTGGCATTTTACAAACTCAGACATGTTTCCTTTCCATTAAGTCACTAAAAAATGTACTGAATCTCCCATTAAACCATCATTCTCACCTAGAGGATCAACTCTTCATTCCTCTTATCATTCAGGGTAGGGTTGCTGCATTTTAACGGATGTGTCCTCTTTTTCTGCCCTCACCACCACACCTGGGTGGTAGGTGCAGCCTGTGTCCAGCTTTTTTTAAATACCTGCCAAAGCCACATCTGGGACTTTCTTTTCCTGTTAAGAAAGAATAAAATGTGAAGAGGGAAGATGTGTTTGACCCAGCAACTGGAAGACGAAGGTGTTGGTGAGGAGAGACTGGATGGATGCAGTGGCAGTGAGGTGGAGGAGGTCTTGGTGAAACGGTTGAAGAAAAGTCAGGAAAAGTCAGAAATTGGTGGGCCATGAGGACAGAAGAGCTGGGGTCGGTGGGAGGATGAGATGCAACAGGATCAGGGCCAGGTGGTGGGCAAGAGTTCAAGAAGAGCTGCAAGGTGGGCAAGATGGGGGGGGAGGAATGCAAAAGTGGATGTCCTGGAGAAGTAGGTGTCCTGGAGAAGTAGATGTCCCAGATGGAAGAAAAACAGGCAAGGAGTGGGAAGAGATTTGGGGTAAATGAAGCCTCAGGAAGGAATGAGGAGGGCATTCCTCCCCCTGAGGCTTGCGCACCTACTCAGCGTTATGGGGTGGGGAGGCCTCTCTATCTGCCTGAGACCCGTGAAAGTATTTGCCCTGTCAAGCCCGAGGTGTTTCTGAGCATGTACAGAAGCGATGCTGTAATACGGTGTAAGCTTTAAGGTCAGGAGCTGAGGTGTCTGTGGAGCTTAGACACCTCCTGGGGTGGTGAGCAGCTGAATCGGGATTTTCAGCATCACTTGGGTTTAGGCTGTTAAGTTTCACCTCTCTTGATGTAAGGGGGTGAGTCCTTTTCGGCAGCTGGTGGCACCTGGAGCAGGTGTCCAGTGGGAGCAGGAAAGCGGGTGGGCGGCCCCATCCCAGCCCTCCCTTTGCTCGCCCCGTTTACACCGTGCTGCAGCAGCAGCCGTCAGGAGGGGAGGACCAGTTGCGGATGAGTTTTGCTCAGGTTTCCCCCAGGAGCAAAGCCGGTATTGCAGAGGCAGCGCCTGGCTTCTTGCGTTTTTTTCCTCTTACCCATCACAAAATCAGCCTCTGAAGGAAAATCGGGGGGAACCGCCCTTCCTGGGATGGTGTGCACCAGAGGACCTGGCAGAAGAAGAATGGTGGCAATGGCATGTTGGAGGGGTTGGGTTGGGCTGGGTTGAGTTAGGTTAGGTTGGGACCAGCCGATGGCGATAGTCATAAAATGAAACAGACAGGTTAGTGAATACTATTCCTGTACTTTCCCAGAAAATACTCTGGGCTCCTGTTGACTGTGATCCTTTGCCTACACAGATACAACAGGACCCTATAATCCAAGCAGAAATTTCAGGAAAAAAAAAAAAATCCCTTTGAAATGTTCCTTACGCAGAAGATTATAAACGTTTTCCACTGGGGGGGAGCTAAATTATTCACTAAAGACTTACAATGTATGAATTCAAATTGTTGCTGAATCGTAACAACACTGGGCGTTTGCTGCGATGCTTCACACCTCACGAGCGTTCCGATTGCAGTTTGTTCCTTAGACACGGGCTCGTTCCTGTCCCTGGAAAGACCTTCTTTACTTCCATGACTGCCTGCATCGGCATCCACGCCAGTCTCCAAGCTCTGCTCCTGGTGTGAAAGGGGAGGAAATTATATTCAGCTGCTTTACTTTAAAATTGCTTTATTGCAATTGCAAATCTGTGCTTATCCTGCTAGTGATTAGGGGCCTTTTTCCATCTTCATTAGGTGGGGTGTCTCTACCGTCACGTAACACGGGATTTTAAAGCGTTGATGCCCTTCCAGCTGCTCTGGGTGCAGGCGCTGCCATTTCCATGGCGTTGCCTTGGCTGCTGTGCTTTTGGGAAGCGCCAAAGCCGGATCGGTTCGTGCTTACGCTGCCGGTACAGCTGTTCCTCGGGTGATTTACATAATTTCATTTGCTTGGTGGGTTTTACAAATCTGTGATATTCTTCACTGAAGTAAGCTGACATCAGCGTTTTCTGAATTATTTCCAATAATTAATTCTCCATCCGGATGTTTGATGGCACAATTACTAATTAGGAACAAATAATCATAAAACACCATTGCGGAGAGTAGCTATTTTCTAAGCGCCCGGTCCTTTCACGCGTCCAGTCCTGCCGTCATCAGTGAAACTACTTGCCTAAGCAGCGCTCTCCCAGGTTAGCAGAGCTTGCCAGTGAGGGCTACACTTCAGGTCTCTGCCCTATAAACACTGAAAAGCTGCGGGATTTTGGAATAAACTCAGATTTAAAAATCCACCCTCCAGCATTTCAAATTAAATTGACTCACAGGTATTGCTGCGGTACGTTTTAGATGTGTTTAAATACATTTTTTAAACGCTGCGTGCTTGTTAGCATCAGCAGCGTTGCTCAGTGAGCAGAGCTCCAGCCTTGGGCTCGGCAGAGCTCGGGTCCGTTCCTGGTGCTGCCACCGGTCTCGGCTGAGCCTCCCGGTCTGCAAAAGCACGGTAATGATGACTTCTCCCTTAGAAAACTCTGCTAGACTTGCAAAGCAGTGGGGAGAAAGAGATGTAACTGACTGCTTGTATGATGCTGTAGTGTGTTAAGATCTGTCATGTAAATTAGTATTTTTCAGGTTTATCACCTGTGGAAGCTTTAAAGCTTAAATACTTGTTTTTCAGCGGTCTCGCCCAGGAAGCCATGTGGATGTGTGTTCTCTCGGGAAGTGTTGGGGTTTGAGCAGGTCAAAACTTCCTTTATTTAAAAGATAATTTTCCTTTCTCCTGGTTGAGAAAATGATGGTTTTCAAATGCTAAATACTTTATTTGTGCTCTTGGGTGCAATTTTATAAAAATTTTTTTTCTAATTCATGATAGGAAAAAATGCATCTACATTTAAAAAATCTAGTTAGCTCACTAATGTATGTTATTCAAATGCTTCAGAGCTACTGAGATGTACCCTGCGAATACAATCAACTTTACATGTTGCCCAAATAAAGCCAATAAAGTCACAGACTATTAAAAGACAGGGCTGGGTAGAAAGAAACTCAAGGAGTTATCTAATTTGTCCACATTCCCAAGGGCGAGGTCAGCTATATCCGTAATATTCCCAAGAGGTGGTTGTCTAATCTATTCTTAACTTCCCGTGGTGAGATCCTGCACCTTCCATAGGTAGGTTCTTACCCCAAAAACATCTTCGTAAGATGTAACCTGAATATCCCATCTCGCATTTGACAGGTAAAGAATTTTCATATTTGTCTTTAAATACAGGTAAAGGTGTAGTTATAGATATGGATAGATAGATAGATAGATAGATAGATAGATAGATAGATAGATAGATAGATAGATGGATGGATGGATGGATGGATGGATAGATGGATGGATGGATGGATGGATGGATAGATAGATAGATGGATGGATGGATGGATGGATGGATAGATAGATTAGATAGATAGATAGAGGTGTAGATACAGATGATATAGATACAGATATAGCTAGAGATAGAGATATATGGATTATATAGAGCTAGAGACAGAGATAGAGATAGAAATAGAGACAGATAAAGAGAGAGAGAGAAATATACAGATACACAGATACAACTTCAATCCTTGCCTACTTCTCTCTGCATGCTACACCATTTTAACATGAGTTTTAAAATCTATAGTTGTTTAATACGAAGCACATCTATACTAGACCCCTTCTTCAAGGAAATGGCTTGCTCTCCTGCAAACATTCCTTGTGTTTGAAATTGCTGCTTGCGAGAGTGTCGTTCAGTAACGCGCTGTAGGTCTGATTCAGCCGGTGACGGGTGGGATGCTGTAACGCTGACGGGGCAGATCATCCCCCGAGCATCACGTGGCGTTTCACCGGGAGCACGCATTCAGCGGCTTTGCCTATAGCATGGCCCCAAAGTCAGCGTCCTCTCCCTTCAAACTGGATCCCCGGGAAGCCTGACGTGAGCTTATCCAGTGTCTCACCAGCTGGCTATTTTTCTTGCTGCCTTTCACGGTGGAGGGCAGCGCCGCAGGTGTTTGGCAAGCGGGATATTCGCACACGAGGCTCTCACGGAGGCAACGCCACCGCCACCTTGGCGTGAATTTTGGCGGGCTCGTTGTTTTTCATTGTGGCTTCCTTTTGCTTGGCAGTCCTTGAACGATGCCAAGGTGAAGGCTTCAATTGTGCATCTTCATCCTCACGGTTGCCTGGGAACAGCCAGGGTCCCGGTGCAAATTTGGGCTGCTTTATCTACAGCTGGCTGGTGGCAGCTCTCCTGCCTGCCCACCGCCCTTGTCCTTTGACGGGTGGCTGAGTCTCTCCCTTTCCCCTTCCAAAAGCGGGGCTGGGAGGGGCGGCACCTCGGAGAGGTGTTCATGCAAATGGGGACACCCGGGGAACCCCCCCCGCTCTCCCGCTGTTCAAGGGTTCTGGATCCAGCCCCACACCTGGTCTGTTCCGCCGGTGCCCACGGCCAGCCCGTCTCGTGGCGTTCGTTGCACAGATAAGAGCAGATCTACGTGGGTTTGCCCGCACTCCTGCCCGTTTGCACAAAAGTCCTTTTGTGACATTTTGGACCCAAGGACACATTTGCTTTTCAGGACCAGTCACCCCAGAACAGCAATTCAGACCAGCCCACAGCCTGAGAACCCGTAACTCTTCTGTCTCTCGAAATGCTATTTAATCAGCCTGCGTTTTTAACTGTTGGCGATGCCTTCCTTTTTTTTTTAATGCAGTTGTGTGCAATTTGTATTGCTATGACTATTTGTGCTGGTATTAACAGCAGTTCTGTCCTGGACGCAGGGCACTGCCTGGTTCTTACTGGGAAGGCCCTATAGCTATTTGATATCTTTTTTTTTTTCTTTTTTTTTTATATATGCTCAAAAGAAAATTACTTTACTTTTGGTGACCCAAAAAATGACCTGACTTTTGGTAACCTGTGCTCAGGAGGGAACGACCTTACAACTTCGAGTTATTTGGCCAGTTAGTGCACAGAGCAGCAAACAAATGACCCGCGCTCATGGGACTGCCCTTAATATTTAATGAAGAGTGGTGAAAAATGACAGCTGTGTTAGTCTCCTGTCTCTTTCCTGCTTTGCAAACCTTGCTTGCACTGAGTTTTTGCGTGAATCTTTGCGTCTGTTGCTTGCAGGGCAAGAGGAATTTATTAAATATTTTGTCACCTTTTTAAACCACTTGCTTCTTGTGAGTAGTTTGTGTGTTGTAAAACACAAGGGGTGGAAAAAAGCTGATTGCGAGTATGGGAGTTCAGAGGTAATCTTTATCCTGGGTTGGCGGGATGCTTGTTGCTCTGTTTCCACCATCCCACTAAAGATATTAGAGATAATAAATGTCCAACAAAAATAAACACTGGTCTGTGTCACAGGAGATAATAACCAAGTATAAAACATCTTTAGTATGTGTAGTCTATTCTCTAACATTGCCACAAAGGTTCCCACAATTTTCCTTGGATGAATATTGCATCTAAACCAGCTTACTGTGTGTCTAAGCCCCCTTTATAAGCTGTATTTCATTTCTTCAGATTTCTGTTTCTTCCCTCTTGGCTCCTCCAAAGAATTCATTTCCCTATGCAGTTGCTTTTAGATTATTATCATGCCCATGACTCCACAAACTATTACTTCTTAGCCAAACTAAACACACCAAGGTTTGGGGTTTGTTTTTGGTTTTTTTAATGTCCCTTCAGAAATCACTTCTTCCATTTCATTAATTGGTGTATGGCTTGTCTCTTAATTTCGCCTAAGCTTTTAACCTTTCTTTACCATTGCAATGTCTAGAAGCGCATATGCAGAAGCTCCTAAGGTCATTGGTTCTCAAAGCTCTTGAGCTAATGGACTCTGTCCCAATTTTTCCTGAAGCTCTCATCCTCCCTGTCAGAAGTATCTAGTGATTTTAAGCAAGATATATTTTTTTAATCTCCTTTTTCCTTAGCTTTACTGACAAAACTCTGAGAGCTTCTTCTGTTTTGGGGTTTAAGACCTGGAGGTTTATATCAGCAGAGCAAAATAGTCACAACAGACACAGTAATTTCTTCCTGTGCAGATCCATAGGATCCAGGAATCCTAAATGGAGAAACCTTATGAATTAAAACTAGTTCTTTCATTCTTGATAATGTTTGATGCTCTCAAAGGTACAAAAAAGTTAAATTCCTGTTTAGAAATAACTGTGTGATACAGAAGTCATTTAATAGCGTCCAGAAAGATGGATGCAGCAGAGGCAGGAAGTGTCTTTTTCTCACACATAAATTCAGATTTGAACATACCGTTACGGTACTACAGAGTTACAGAATTACAGAATTACGTACCTAGGAATTAAAGTCTTATATGAAGACTTCAGTGTGTGTGTGTGTGTGTGTGTGTGTAAAGAAAGAAATTTCCATTGATTCATAACTTTCAGGAGGAAAATTCCTTTCTGAAAGGCATATCGCACTCACATTCCCAGGTCAGAAGGGGCTGGCTTATTTCTTCATTTATTTGTAAAGGAAGAATGAATTGTGTTGCTTCTCAGAGTTACGGAAATAACGATAAAACACGTGTAGTAAGTTCTAAAGTGCTTGTGTTCGTGCAAATGCCCCCCAAAAGGCTGCATTTCACCCTTTGAACCATCCAAATCAAGTTTTGATGAGGCTTAGGGCCTTTTGTATTGGTGTAGCTTAAATCATAAATGTTAAAGCAACCGCTGCCAACGTTTGGGGACAAGATTGCAAAGCCAATGTCCTGCCCAAAACTGGCATTAACATTTTGCAGCATGGCAGGGCCTCGGCGTGGACCGCGACCGCAGGGACAGAGCTCGCTCCCGCTGAAATCAATTGCAAACCATCCGCTGAGCAAGACGGTTGGTGAAGAGCAGCAACGCTCTCCGACCCAACGGGGACTGAACCCCGAGGCGTGGAGCACCCTCAATTCATTTTGAAGCCCGCGCTATTTAAAGACGAGCCGCCACTTAGAGACGCAGACCGGAGGTCAGCCCTGTGGCTAATATCTGTGGAGAAACCTTTCAACCTGGAAACTTTTCTCTGCAGAAATATTTCAGCGCGGAGGCGCGTACGGAGATCTCTCTCGGCTCCTGTGCAGCATGGGAAACCTTTGTCCCACACATCTTGTAAACGCGGCGGGGGGCCACCATTGTGCCACGCATCTTCTGAGCACCGCGGGAGGAGGCTTTTGTCCGGCGCAGTGGGCAGGCGCCGGAGGAGGGCACCTTTGTCCCGCACAGCCGGTAATCGCTCTGCAAGAGTGAATTATGGGGCTTGCAGAGCTCCTTCCCTCCGCGGGTACGGTGGTTTCAGACGGAGGAGTTCGTCGGCCCCGCTGGGTGAAGAGCTGCTTTTCCTGAGTGGAAGTGGAAAGGGGAGGCGGCGAAAACGCGTTTGCACACGTGCGTGCAAATGGCCACTGGGATCGTTCGCTCGGTTCTGTTGCACGGCCGCCCCTGCAGGCACCAATCCCAGTTTCATTTTTTGCTATTCTCCTTCCTTATTTTTCCTACCCATTTAGGCTGCCCTTTTTTAATGATTATTTCTCTGTCCCTTCTTATGTTTGCTCTATCTCCTATTCAATATATCATCTGCTAATTAATCTAGTTACCTAATAAGTGCTCTCATTATTCTTTCAGATCGCTAATAACCATGTTTAAAAGACTTAAGCCTTAATACCAATCCCTCTGGGACCTCATAGGTGTATTTTCAACCTCGTATCGTTACTTATTGTTTGTCTTCCCGATGCTGTAGCCACTTCCCAAGAAGTGCACCAGCGCTTAGTTTCCAAGACATTCTGAGCTACTGTATGTTGTCTCATAGATGCACAGTTACACCTTTCTTCAGCTGAAATGTAGTGAACCTGATGAACCGTGATGCTGCTCCAGACTTGCGGTAGTAATTGCGGAGAGCAGAGTCCCGAACTGCGACCCGGCGAGGAACAGCGATGAGATGAGTTGAGATGAGGTGCTGAGTCTGGACCCAGCCTGCAGAGATGCCACATGCACTGTGGGTGCTGGTGGACGTGCTGCTCGCAGCTGGAGCCGGCGCGGGCACGGCACCGCACAGCTGGGAGCTGCCTTACCATAAATCTCAAGTATCGTGAGGTCTCCTTGGCTGAAGCAAAGCGACTCATTTGCAAACAAGAGGTAAGGGCGACCGCAGGCCGTTAGAGCGGTGAAGGTCATAACCCGTCGTAAGTGATTCCCCAGGTTCCCACCACCCCCAAGTTGTCGGGCTGACCTATGTGGAAAGACACGGCAATGGATAAGTCTCTCACCTGCTGATCTTTGTGATTCAATAAAGTGGTCAAGTTTGGTTTTTATCTGTTCTTGTCAAATCTGAGTCTGTTCTGTTCTAAGGCTCCTGTTGCCCTAGAGGCACTTGTGATTTTTTTTTCACGTTGATCTCTTACTTTACTAATATTCAAAGGTAAATTTTACGCACGGTAGTTTCATTTAATCCTCCTTTTCTCAAATTAGCGTTGTTTTTCTTCCCACCCCCACCCCAGCCCTCTGGTGCCTACCTGATTGTGCATGAATTCTCAGAAATAATTGCCGGTAGTTCAGCAAGTTCATTAACTGATTCCCTGAAGACCCTCAGATGCGTGTCATCCAGACCTGATGATTTGTATATTACATTTTTGCAAGTATTCCCTTACCTGATTTTTTTGTATCAACAATTGTATTGGCGAGTCTTCATTATTTCTAATTGTCGATATCTCTTTGTGGTGGTGGGTAAATTGATTCTGAAACTTGTTCACCGTTTTACAGTCATTACTCGTTTCACCTCACGCATTATTGGATCCAACTTCTCTTTGGAGCTCCTTTCCGATGATGTTCTGTACATGTCAAAATACACATCCAGTTCTCCCTACCTCTTTCCATGCTCGCAACTGGGAGGTCGCTCTGCTTTTATGGCATTTCTCAGTTCTCTTTGTGGGGCTGGGAGCAGGGGGGATTGATTTTTTTTTCTTCTGCGACTGTAGCCTTAGCATATTTTAGGATGTTCTAGCTGTCTCCCACACTTAACAGTTTTTATATGTCATTTTATTGCAACATGCTCCTAAGATTTCTCAAAGAATTAATGTCTGAAATCACTATACATTGTGCGACAACCCGCCACTTAATACGGTATATTGAATCATGCAGTTTAGCATCACGGCCATTGAAATTAGTGAGCGCTGAGGGTGTATATACCTTAGAGGACCTTGGCTTTAGTACAACTGCTTGTTATTATCCGACTCTCACAAACGATTCTTTCTATCAAAAAATAGATGGCTGCTCATGCATTTAATTTAGATTTGTCTGCTACTAAATACACAATTGAGATTGCAGTCATCAATGATATTTTTCCTCTGGCGAAAACCTTATGGCCAATTCTGTCATCGCCCTTAGGACATAACTCCTCTTGCTTCTGTCTAATTTTCTGAGCCTCTGGTATATAAATCATAAATGCACAGTCTGTGCACTGTTAAATTTTCAGGGCTCTCCCTTTAGTAGTAGTTGAATGTGAATACCTAAGGACAAAATTTGACCTTTAAATGACTATAAAGGGCCAAGGCAGATACTTGGCAAGCTTTTCTTATTGCAATATTAATCAAGCAAAGAATCATCATAATCCTGGAAACTAAATAGCCATTGTAGTGATTTTATCACCAGGGAAATTGTTCATCTGTCAGTAAGATTGTTACTAGGAAAGGGAAAATAGGGAGTGTTAAAATTGCTTTAGACCGCTGAATCATTGAGTCCCTCTAGACTCAAAGCTTGAATTGTTTTTTGAGAGGGGTGGGCTGGGAGGGGTTGCTACGGGAAAGCTGTAGGTTAATCAGTTTCAGTAACACCAGTGAATGTAAGCCTGATCTCTCTTGAGGACATGAGGAGAGTGCATGGGAGAAGGCAGGACGGAGAAAGGGACGGGGAGGCTTCAGAAACTTATTGTTTTGTCATTTTTTGTTTCTGGATGGCCCTTTCACAGAGGAGGGAGGTTGTTGAAAGAAAAATAAAGAAAGGGGGGGGGGAAACAGCATAATGTTCACTGGCTATATTTTCATCTGATTTAATCCAGTGGATATTAATGAGGATGAATACGATCGAGACGGGAGGAGACGGACGCAGGCAGGCAGGAGCGAGAGACGTGTTTGCGTGGGAGGTGTCCTTGTAGGGCCCAGAAAGCCGCACGGGAAGACATTTTGCCTCGGGGGGCTCAACGTGATGTTACCGTGTGCTGTGACACAGGTGTGTGAGGAGGGCTACCTGTGCAGGAGTGTCCTGGGGGTGTGCTAGGACAGCCTGTCCCTCCGTAAAACCAGCTTCGGTAGATGACGTCTTTGCTGGTGTCATTGCGTGGTGGCAGCGGGCAATCGTAGCGTAGCCAACCATGCCGTAACCCGAGGGACAGGTCTGCTAGGCTGCAGGTTGTTGTGCTGGAAAGGGGAGCTTTATCCTTCTGCTGCGGTGGGAGGCCTCTGAGAACGGGATGACCCCGAGGTGGGGGACGAGCGTTGGGCGAGTGTGGGTATGGGGTGGCTCTCCGCAGGGGAGGGGGTAGATGGTCTGTCTTGAAAGCCACCTGCCATGTATGACAGACCGCCTCCCAGCAAAGAGGGTTTGCACAAGGATGGGTGAATTCGGAGGTGGAACGTGTTTGTATAAAAGGTGTCTCTGGGAAATTTGTGTAAGATGTCATGAATGGTCTCCATACAACGAAGGCGGGGGGGGGGGGGGGGGGGAGGGGAAATCTGTGTGTGCGCGTGACGTGGATCCTCTTTGTACAAAAACGTCTCTTTGTGTGGGAAGTGGTGTCTTTCTGTAGAGGGCTTTTTTGGAGGAGCTTGTCTGATGGCTGCCTGTGAGTGAGCGGGGGAGGGAGACGTGACGGGTAGCGCCTCCATCAAAGACTTTCTGGAGGGGACGGCGTGCGTGGAGCCACCAAGGACGCAGCAAGGATGGGTACATGGGGGTGAGGGTCCCGGCAGGGGCGTAAAGGCGGGCGTGCGGGCAGCGCCGTGCCAAAGCATCCCTCCAGGGCGACCTCCCCACATCCCCGGGGACCGTCGGCCGCCCCACGTCCCCCAGGGACCGTCGGCCGCCCCGCGCGGCATCCCTCTCCGCCGAGCAGGCCACGGCCACCGTGTCCTTCATTGTTGTCACCCCCAGATTGTGATACTGTCACAAAACTGTTGCTAGGCAACAAATGTGGTTACCGGGTCTCAGCGAATAGCTGAAGGGGAAAGCGAAGTGTTGCACCATTGTAGAGTAACCATAGCAATGACCTACTATTACAGACTAAAGAATTATCATTAACAATGTTAAAGTATCAAACGGAGGCCCAGGATCCAGAGACTTCCAGGCAGCATCTCCGCATAATTGGGTTACCCAGGAAGAGGTCCCAACTCTTTCACAGCCCTTGGTTCCCTATCTCCATCGCCTTGGTTTTGTTTTGGGGGTTGTTGTGGGGGTTTTTTTTGTTTAAATAAGGCAAATGCGCCAGGCGTTGAAGGAGACACTTGTAAAAACAATAGAAGCGCCCACCAAAAAGAAAGAGATAGAGGTGAATCTGTATGCAGAGGGAAGAGATAAGCAGGAAAGGTCCACTTTACTGCCTCAATATCGTGTATGGGCTTGTTGGGAAAGGGTGCACGAAGGATGCCTTCGTGATGCGTCGGTTGTTGTTCAGGTCAGGTGTTCTCTTTCGGTTAAAAATGCGTGTATCAGGCTAAAAGCGATGTAAAACGAAAAAGAAATAGTACAAAGCACACCAGCCCTGAAAAGCAGACACTTTCTTTTCCAAGTTAGGCGGAACAGGTGAGGTGCTTTAACGAAGCCTTACTCAACAGGGTGCTTCGGGGGGTCTCACTTTCCCGGGCCCGGGATGCGTTCAGGATCTCTCATCCGTGTGGCCGTGCATGTGGACGTCTGTCTGCGTGTCTCTGTGTATGTGTGCGCATGGTTGTTCCTGCCCAGCTGCCCCCGAGCTCAGCAGCAGGGCAGCCCCGACCCCCCGCCCCGGGCTCCCCCCGGACCAGCTGCCAGCGGTTGTATGGCCTCCCCGGGTTTTGCATCAACACCCCTGCGAGCGGGGCCGGCAGCAGCGAGACGACCCCCAGTCAAACTGTCACCTTTGTATTTTGCAGGTACAGAACGCCATGAACTAACTTCCTGGAAGAGTTTTCCATCTATTTTCAAGTTCTTCAGGGAGGCGGTGGAGGCGAAGAACAGCTCGGTGAAACCAACCCCAACGCGGCGCTCCAACAGGATAAAATACGAAGAATTGTAAAAGGAGGGGAGGAAAAAAAAAGAAAAACCACGACAAAAACAAAACAACAAAACACCACCAACCTCTTTGCTGCTTGTTTTCTGCAAGCAGTCTCCCAGCCCCTCATTAGATTGTTTTCTTCCTAGAGCACAGGGTCGTGATGTATACATCTAAATAGCGTTTTGCATTATTTCTAGATGAGTGCAACTGTCAAAGCAATATGGGTTCACTGGTTGTGCTTCCTGTGGGCTGTAACTTGGATTTCGTGCTGCCCATCAGCGCGCAGATTAAGGCTGACAGTGGTACTGCACAGTGCAGCATGGTGCAGCTCTAATTGCCCTGACATAGCCCTGCACCAAGCTGATGCCAGAATTTAACAGCTTCGTTGTGGTCCTACTGCCTGCAGGGTTTTTTGCTGCTTCCTTCTCTTTTGCGACAGAACAAAATTGGAATTACTCTTTCTTAAAGACGGCTCTAACTCAGAAGTGCTAACCAGCCTGTGATTTTACACCCAATAGCCTTCTCTTTCTCTGGGACCAAGTGGGATCAACTCTTGACTCTCATTTTCTGCTGGTAGGAGGGTCCAAGAAGTTTGGTCCAGATTTATGGGAAAGCCCCTTTGTTGTAGAGATTTTCTCCTCCTGCCAGATCAATGGCATTATCTGTAGATCTTCTCTTCCTTTTGAAAGCTCCACTTTAAAAAAAATGCCTATTCATTAACTAGCTGGATCGCACTGTGAAATATGACAGCAAAAAAAAAAAAAAAAAAAAGAGACACATTGCACATTTTCCTGTTTATTTTTAAGCGCAAAGATGCTTCCGTTCTCATATGCCGGGTTTGTAATGACTTGCCGTCCCCTGGTTATTCCCTTTTTCCTTAAGCTCGAGGGTCTGTCCCCGCTTTCCCAGGCGCCGGGGGGCTGAGGGGGACGGGGGGGGGACGGGGACGGCCGGCGGGGCCGCCCTGCGTGGGGACCCCGCGCCTCGCGTGGGGCAGGGGGGGGGATGCGGCTGTAGCCACCACTGTCGCTGTCGGCAGCTTTTCTCCGCTGAAACGTCTGATAAGCGACAAGACGTGCCTGATAGCGTGCCCGGCGAGCGAGCGCGCTAATTAAGCTCCTTTAGTGTTGATGATGCTAAATTAAAGTGATCTTTTCTTCAATGGCCCTGCCCGCCTCGCCTCTGATGCTGTTAGTGCCGAGGAGGCAACACTCGAACACATGGGTTTGGGACCCCCCCGTCCCACCCCATCCCACCCCCCGCCATGTAATGTTTCCTATCCCGCAGCCGGGGGCCGGGAATGGCGGGGGGGGGGGGGGGGAGGACGTTAAAATGAGGTGGTGCCGGAGCGGGGGGTACCCCCCCCTCCGCCGCGGAGGAAAGGCAGCGGTGCCCATGGAGGGGCGCAAGGGGAAACTCGGCCGGGTTTGGGCCGAAATCCTCCGGCCGGGGGGCTCTCCGCACCCGCGGAGCGCTCGCATCCCTGCCTGCTCCTACCGGCAGCAGGGTTTCCCTCCCACACACACCCCCCCCCGCCCCCGGCTCCAGCCACCTCGCAGCATTTAACCTCTCCCCTTTCCAACCATCCCCCCCCCTCGGCCCCGGGCGGGGGGGTGGTGGTGGTGGTGTCAGGCCGTGCCTAGGCGGAGGGCAGCGCAAAATCCGCGCCCGGCGGTTTTTCTTCCCGGAGGGGAACCTGTTGCTGGGGGGAGAGGTCTGCAGCCGGCTCCCCCCCTCCCTTCCTCGGTCGCCGCCTTCCTTCCCCGTCGGGGGATGCTGCTGCCTGCGGCCGGCCTGACCCCCCCAGCGTGGGGGTCTGCAGCCCCCCGCCCCCCCAGGCCTGTGTCCATCGCAGCCCTCCGGTCCCCGTGTGTTTCGGGGGGAAGGAGGGCGTTTACATCGCGTGTTTTGGGTTTCTGTGCTTCTTCCCACAGCCGGGGAGGCCGGGGGAGGTTTGTCCCACCACCACCACCTTCCCCATCGCCGGGAAGGGGAGATGGGGGTCTCCGGGGTGCCGCATGTCGCGCGAACGGATCTATTTTTTTAAGTGTCGATGAGAAACGAAGTGTACAAAAATTTCTACTGTAACGATTGCCCTTTTTCTAAGGCTTTTTCTTTACCGTGCCCCGGCCCGGCTGGCGTTACCGCTTCTGTAGGGGGCCGTAAAGCACCGGGGGGTCCTCGCCACTGGTGCTTCTCCGCTTGCACGGAACAAAAAAATAAAGATGCTCTTTTCTCTCCTCCTTGCGCGCTCTGTGTCCCCGCGCCGAGCTCCGCGGGAGCCGCGGTCCCTGGTGGGTAGCGTGGGGCTGCGCGGGCGGCAGCTTCCCCCGCCTGGGAAAACACGCGAGGCGGGGCGAGGGGGGGGGGGGGGTGTTTGCAAACAGGACCTCGGCCGGGTTTGGGGGAGGGAGGTGTGAGCTCGCCCCCGGGACCCTGCCCCCCCCCCGCCCTACGCCGCCCCCGGCCATGCAGGGCTGCTCGGGGGGGTGGATGGGGGGGGGCTTCTCCCTGCCGCGAAGTGGGCCCCGTGTCCAGCCCCACGGCCCAGGGCTCGCCCCCCCCCCTTCCCGAGCGAGCGTGGGCGTCCCACCGCCCTCTCCCGCGGGAAGCCGCGCAAGGCAGCGCGCCCCGCCGACCCTCTCCCCTTTAGCTAACCCTAAACACTAAACAGTATAAAAATACACCCCGGGAGAGGGGGTTGACCGGTTCTTGGCGGAGAAGAACCTTTCGGGGGGGCGGGGAGGGGGGGGGACGCTGGGGGAGGCGGCATCTCCGCCCCCGCCCGCGGAGGCTGCGCGGGCTGCGGGAAGGGGGAACAGCATCCAGTGTGTGGCCCCGGGGGAGCTGGAAGAGAGGAAGGTGTGAGAGCATCCCGGCGTGTACCGCCACGTCCACGCCGCGTGGAAAGGTGACAGCGGTAGTCCCACGGCACGCTTAGGAGGGGCGGATGCTGGTTTAAGTTGATTCCTCCGGATCGATGTTTTTAAAGTCGGGCGCCGCTGGTCCCTCACGCCGTGATGTCTTTGGCGGGCAGAGGTCTGACATCAGCCTCCTCCGATTTCATCACGGGGAAACTCCCTGACATCATGCAACAGCCTGTGCCATGGGGCTGGGAGTCCAAAAGTGACACTGAAAAAAAACCAAACAAACAAACCCCCCCACACCCCAAAAAAAAAACCCCACCCAAACCAAACCAAAGTGACCCTGGGATAGGTTCTACAGGAGAGTCCCCCAGCCCCCCCCCCGACCGAAAGGCTCACGGCCCGCCGGCCCGAAAGGTTTGCAGACAACGTTGTGCCAGCCGAAACGCCACGGCTGGAGCGTTGGGCCAACGACAGTAGTGTTTCCTCGCCAAGAAGGGGGAGCAGGAAAAAGCGTTCCGCGAGGAAAACAGCCAGCGGACCCCCAAACACAGCAGGGCTGCGGGAAAAAAAATAATGGGGGGGGGGGGGGAAGCAAAGAAGTCCCTCATCTGCATTGTGCGCATATGGCTGCGCGCTGGTTGCAGTCGTCGCGGCGTGATTCTCCCGGACTGAGTCAAAAGATGATGCTGCTTTTCATGGGAATGCGCATTTTCCCTCTGTCCCCGAGAAACATCACTAATTGGTTTTTTTTCCCCTCTAGGAATTTCATTCAGAAGTACAAATGAAAAGTGTCACATCCATAAAACTGCGTGGAGCCACATATTGCACCGTTCCCGAGCCAGCCAAACCAAAAATAACCTGCCAAGAATGTGTACATCCATCGTACACGCGGGTAGAGCTACATCTTACAGAGTCGAGGGATGCGTGTGTGTGCCTGTGTGCCTGTGCACGCGTCCGTGGGTAGCTGGATCTCGCAGGGACGTGTGTGCGTGTGCGTGTGCGTGCCCGCATTATGTTGATGTACCCGACAAAGTGTGAAAAATGTACTTCTCGAGAAACTTGGAAGGAGATGTCATTTATCATTGTACCATCATAATACCACAAATTTTCACGTTTCTGTTCCATTTTGGATTGCGTGTGTTTGTGAGTATTTCACTAGATCAGTGACAGCTCTTTATTTGCATAATTATATGCTCTGGTCTGAAGAGAAAACTAACCCCCAAATTTCATGGGTCACCAAACTGCGACAATCAATGTTTTATCACGTATGCTAAGCAAAACCTAAGGAGCTATATGAAGTTTCTTGGGGAGTTTTTGCTCCTCAGAAAATTAAAGATTTTGTGCCTTTTGAATAGATGCAAAATCTTTCCAAGCTCTTTGTAACTGAATTCCGTTTGAAGGCAAAACTAGAGATTAGCTCGTAGATCTGGATTTCAGACCCACTAGCATTATTACTTCAAAGTGGACTCAGACAAGCAGCTTTACCGCATCTCTAAATTTCGCCGTCCTAAGTACCGTCATTTAAGTGGCGGCAAAAAAAAAAAGGGGGGGGGGGGGGAACAACCAACCAAAAAATGGCCAAATGTGAAAAATGCAGACAATCGCCCCCCTCTCTCATCGAGCCCACAGTGACCGGTGGGTTTAATTTCACCCGTTCAGAGCAGCTTTACTCTTCCTCTTGGGCGCTCCCCCCCGCCTCCCCGACCCCCGTGTAAAGATGTAGGTATTTGGGCATAAATACGAAGAAAACCGTTTCCCGAGCCGCAGAATTTGTGCCGGTCCATCAGCTGCACAATGATGGCACGCTCCGGTTATGGCACACACGCTCCAAATTCCCCCCTCGATCAAAACGCCTTGTTACGAGGAGGAAGGGACCCGGTGATGGGAACCGACCGGCGGTGAAGATCCCCCTCCTCCTCCTCCTCCTCCTCCGTCCGCACCCGGGCTGCTGGGGATGTTTAGCTCTTGCCTTGAGTCGATTTGAAATAAAATAATAAAATAAAAGTGTTCACGCAGACTTCGGGAGGACCTCTCGGACGCGTAGGTGAGCTGCAGGTCCTGGGGGACATGCCACCCGGGTTTAACTTCGCCCGTGAACCCAGAGGTTTCTCTGCCCTCCGAGCCGTGACCTTGCTGGGGGAAAGTCCCCACCCTTTGCAGCCTTGCGCTTGGGTCCCTCTAAGCTCTTGGGGAAGGAGAAAGCTTTTTAAAAGGGGCTTATTTCGAGGAACATAGACCGCAATGATCTCCTGACCCCGTGGCGGGGAGAGCAGCACCTTGGAAGGGCGGCGCAGCCCCACGGCACTGCGTGGGTTGCGAGTCCGGAGGGGAGAAGCGTTTCTGCTGTCCTGTCGGGTTTTTTGTTGGTTTGGGGGTTTTTTTTTTTCCTTCCTTTCATTACATCAACCCGAGAAGCCTTTCCCGGGGGAAGTGGGTTTCCAGCACAGACTGGCACCCGCGAAGTTTGCGGGAGTTACGTGGGGGAGTTTTGACTCCTGAGTGGTTTCCAAACGCCTGCTCCAGGCAGGCGCCAGCCGCGCACCGCCTCCTCGCCTTGCGGGAACAAGGTGAGACGCGAGTGGGAAACAAAAATAGTGCTGGGAGGCAGGAGCCTCTTCACCACCCCTCGCCCGGCTGCCGGCGCGGGGTCCCGGGGGACGCGGGGCCAGGTCGCGGGGGGACCCCGCTCCCAGCCGTCCCCTACCCGGCGGCGGGTTGGAATGAGCCACTTAAATACCACCACAACCCCCCTTCCCGCTCCCCGCACCCCTCAACCGGGGTCAAGTAAATATGAATATTTCCGGGGGACGGTTCTGCAGGCTGGTTTATCCCGGCGGAGACAATAGCATCCGCTATTCCCCACTAAATGCGGCGCCGGAGAGAGCTGACCCCTCTGAGGAAAGGCCTGGGGTCGTCCCCTTTTGTCGTTTCCATTTCTCTTTACTCGCGCCCTACCTAATCCCCTAATGCCTGGCAAAGGACTGTCCCCAGACTTCTGCCTTCAAACTCCTTCTTTAAAGCTGCTATCTCCGACACAATTAGATAAATACCCTCCCGCGCATCTCCCCTCCTCCCGGGACCGCTTTACGCCTTTTCTTTCCAGTCTTGACTCGCCAAACGATGAGATATTGTTTTGTTTTCTAGAGCAAAGCCCTTTGATGTGAAGGGTTCTCCCGTGCCTCCCCGCAAGACGCAGGTGCAAAAACAGCTTCCTCCCCAGTACCGTGCCCGGCCCTGCTTGCCTGCATTTTGCGGAGAAAGCCGCTAACATTGCGCGGAACCTGTCAATACTGATCTGGCGGCTCCGCAGCGAGCGGCAAGCCAGGCGCTGCCAGTTTGCCGACGGCTTTCGCCAGCTTTCCCTGCTCCTCCGTCCCCTTCCCGCACGCCTAACTTCTCCCCTCGCTCCCGCCGAGTTTCTTTGCTAAATCCCTTAAGATCCAGCCTTTGGGTCGCCCTCGGGGAGATCTCCCCCTCACGCACCTCCCTACGTGCGCTTCAGATGGTTGGTTTTTTGTGGTTTGTTTTTTTTTTTTTTTTTAATGATGATGACGATTATTTAGATCATAAGTGGTTTCCTTTGTACTTCCCGCTGTCGGGACGGGGACCACCGGGCCAGGACGCCGTCCTCCCCGGGGGGTCTCGGAGCCCCACGCCCTCCCTTCCCAGGGGGCGGCGGCGGGGCCCGGCGGCGCTCGGGGCGGGCCCAGCACCATGGACAGCGCCGCCGCCTCGGCGCCGCCGCCGCCGCCGGGGCTCGGGGGGTCCCCGTCGCCCCCCGCCGCCCCCCGGGGGGACGCTTCCCCCCCACCCCACCCCCACCACCACCCCCGACACCGCTCAACCCCGACGAGCATCTTCCAGGAGCGTCGGGACGGCTCCGTCCTGCCGGGGAGATCCGCCGCCGCCCCCCGTGGCGGCCCGCGGGGAGGGGTGGCGGGGGTCCCCACGGCGCTGCTCGGTCACTTGGCTGCCGCTTCAGCGACACACCTAGACCCGCGGGGCTGGCAGGGAGAAGCTCTTCGCCTGCCTGCCGCTCCCAGGCAGGGGACGGAGAGGAAGGGGAGAGGAAAAAGAGGAAAAAGTTGGTCGCTCGGTGCGCTCCTCTCGGTGCGGCTCGCCTCCCCGGTGGCGGGGAGGAGCGGGGGCCGTCAGAGCTGTCCCGGGGATGGGTGAGCGTCCCCCGGCCCCTACGGGGCCCAGCCACGGCGCGCAAGCCCCCCCCCGCCCCGCGCCGCCCCGCTCCGGGGAGACACCGGGCGCCGGTCCCCCGGCCCCGGCCCAGCGCACCGGGCTGCGGGCACTGTTCCTGGAGGGGGTCGGCGCGGGGCCCCCGCGGCTCGGGGCACCCCTCTCGGGCCACCTCCCGACCCAGGGCCGGCTGGAGGGGCCGGGGGCCGGGAATCCGTTTGCTCCGAACCCCAGCCCCACAGTCCCGCCGCCGCGGCTGGCCGGGGACCGCCCGGCCGGTCGTGTCGTCCCCCCCCCCGCCCTTGTCGTCTGGGGGCTTCCCGGGGGTGGTCTGGAGGTAACCCCCGGCGCCCCCCGGCCTGACTCAAGCCGCCACCAAGCCAGACCTCCGCGGGGCTTGCGGGCTGCCCCCGGAGGCCGGGACCCGCGGCCGAGGCGCCGGGGGCACCTGTGGCGCGACCCCGCTGCGGGAGGATCCGGGGCGTTTTGGCTGCACAACCCCTCCCTCCCTGGCTTCCCACAGCGCGGGGGGCTTCGCCCAACGGCTTCGGCACAGAGGGAGAAGCCTGCATCAAAGGCTTCGCCACACGCGCACGAAAGCGAAGGCTTAAATATTTTGCAGTGCTGAATGTTCGCCTAGAATGGTTTATTTTTCCTTTCAATTTCTTTTCCTTCCTTTTCTTTTTCTTTCTTTCTTTCTTTCTTTCTTTCTTTCTTTCTTTCTTTCTTTCTTTCTTTCTTTCTTTCTTTCTTTCTTTCTTTCTTTCTTTCTTTCTTTCTTTCTTTCTTTCTTTCTTTCTTTCTTTCTTTCTTTCTTTCTTTCTTTCTTTCTCTCTTTCTTTTTCTCTTTCTCTCTCTTTCTCTTTCTCTCTCTCTCTCTCTCTCTCTCTTTCTCTTTCTCTTTCTCTCTCTCTCCCCTCTTTCTTTCTTTCTTTCTTGTAGATGGAAACAGAGCTGGCTTCCACTCTGCGCCTTTACTATGGTCAGGGAAAAAGCACCCCCAAACCCCCAGCGAGCCCTGGGCTCTCCGAGCGCTTTGCAAGCAAATGCAAACGCTGGAGTTTCGTTAGGATCCGCCCCAACTTTTTAGATTTTGACTCCAAGTGCCCAGATTTAGTTGCGTTTTCTGGTGGCTCGAGGGGTTTGGGGGTTGGGGGGGTTGGATTTTTTTTTTTTTTAGGTCTCTGTTACTCCGTCTCCCTTCCCAGGACCGGGTCCGCCTCTGCCCCTCGTCCCAAGCCGGTGGAGCCGGCGGTACCGGCCGCCCTCCCCGCGTCCCCCTGCGCTGCCCACCCGCCGTGCGTGGCCGTGACCGCGGCCCCGCTCTCACGCGGAGCCGGGAGCGCTTGGCCGCGCTCTGCGGGAAGGAAAGGGTCGTTCAAACGCGTTTTTCCCCGTCTGGGCTCCCCTCCGTCTGGGGAGCACAGAAAGTGTCCCGTACGAATAGAGCAAATGTATTTTAATTCCCTTTTTGGAGACTTCCCCCCCCTCCTCCCCTTTGGAAAGAAATAAACAAATCTTCCCCAGCCCGAGGAGGGGTCCCGAGACCTCCTCTGCGCTTTCCTCGCCCTCTCCTCCTCTAACCCTTCAAAGTCGTTTGAAATGACTTTTCCTGTCTTTCGGCCATTTGTCAATGTCACATCCACGCTGCCTGCTCAGGGAGAGGAAAGTCCCTGCGCGTTCCCGGTCCCGCGGGGAGGCGGGGGTCCTCCTCCCCATCCCGCTGCCCACTGACCCGACCGCCCTCCTTTCCCCCTCGGCCCCACCGGTACGGCTGCGGGGGACCGGCCTTGACTTCGGGCGAGGTTTTGTCCTGTCGCCGGGTCGCGACATGCGGCGTCTCCGGGGCGAGCGGGGATGCCCCGGACGCCCACCTCCCGCCCGGGAAGAGCAGCGGGGACCTCGGCCGGGAATGGGGGGGGGGGGGGGAGGAGAGGGCAAACTCTGGGGGGGAGCTTGGGACGTAGCCTTCCTCCTGAAAGCCCGCTCCTCGCCGCAGTCTTCCTCAGCGAAGGGAGCGCTAACTAACGCTGCCGTGGGGATTTTGCGCTGCGGAGGGAAGAGAGAGAGGGGAAAGAGAAACAAATCCAGGCTCCTAAGGGTGTTGACAGTCCTTCGGGAAACGGGGTGCTCGCCTCTCCGGCGTGACACCCCGCGATGAGGAGAGGGGGGGCTGGCTTGGCCGCCGAGCAGCGCTCAGCCCCGGCGGGGCGGGCTGGGGAGCCGGCGGGAAGGCACCGAGCCCTCGCCTATTTCTTCCCTGAAACGAATACCTGGCCAAGCTTAGCTGGCGAGAAATTCAGAGCTCAGGGCGGGCACAGCTCCGGCGGGAGGGCGATTGTCACGGCTCCCTTCCCAGCCAGATGAACTTTTGTTGGCTTTTTTTTTTTTTTTTTTTTTTTTATTTCCCGGAAAGGTAGAGGGGATTTGTTAGCGTTTGAGTAACCGGAGTTAGAACAAAAGCCAAACTCTTTAGCATATAAGTTTTCATTATCAGCTTTCAACCTTGCAAAACTAGAGCCATTTGCTTAACTTAATCCGTAACATATGTTTGCAACAGTAGCAGATTTTTTTTTTTTTTTTTTTTTTTTTTTTTGTGCGTGCGGTTTGGAGCTGATCAAGTTGTAAATTTTCCGCCTTAGGTTTTCAGCGCCTCCTAGTTACAGCCTAACACCTATTGAGAGAGAGAGAGACTCCACAAAGATCCCACGGCACCAAACCCGAACGATCCGATCCAAAACCCCTAATAAAGTTTACCCATCGGGCCACTCAAACCCCCTCGGATTCATCCCACCGAGAAAGGAGCTGCCACCTTTCTGAGAAAAGGAGTTCAAATGAGCAATTCTGCATCACCCCCATCCCGCCTCGCCGGCGAGGCAGCGTCTGGTGGTTCACTGTTTACTATTACTTTTCCCCGTCTCGTAGGCCACTTTCCTCAAGGTATCTCAGGAATGATGCAAATGGTGGAAGCCTCCCGGTTCGATTAATAACAGCCATAAGAACAGCGGCAGCGCTGGTGGTGATGACACCGCAGACCGATGGTCCACAGCCTGATTCGCTCTCCGTTGGTTCTATCTCCGGCAATAACTTTTTAAATATCTGTCCTGCAGGAAGATAATTTCTTCTGCACAGAACTGACGTTCAGTCTTTAAGTATGGGGGCTGTAAGGGAGCCCTAACGGGGCGAGGAGTGATTTTGGGAAATACCCCCACCCCCACCCGCTATTTAGCGTTATCAGCCTTTACCCCGGGTGTCGACACTTGCCTCGGAGAAGAAAAATAATGATAAAAAAACACGCAGAATGCCTCACAGCCCTGAAAAGATCAAAGGCCCGTGTTTGATTTTGTGGCACTTGCACTTCGGATGCATCACAATTGTTTTGATGGGTTAATGACAGAGTGACACGGAGGCTAACTCCGGATGGCGTGATGACATTCCCGCTGAAACGAGACCCGGGGAGCCTTTTCCACGGCACCGGCGGCAGATCAGCCTCAGCCCGCGGATCTGCCCCCTTAGGCGGGCGCCTGCGGGGCCTGAGGCAATTCGCCAGGTGGTTCAGGACACGCGTGGGCGTGAGAGCGCTCCCCACCCGCCTTCCCTCCCGCGGCACACCGGGGAAAACCACTCACCAAGCGGCGCAGCACCCCCCCCCCCATCCCCCCCCCGCCCCGGCCCGCCGCCCCGGTCGCGCCCCGCGGGGTTTTCCGCGGGCGCCAGCGCGGGCGCGGTGCTGGCCGCGGCGGCGTGGGCCGGCGGGGCGGCGGGTCCCGCGAGGCGGAGCGCCATCTAGCCCCCGCCGCGGGAAGCGGCGCGGCGGAGCGGCGGCGGCGCGGAGCGGAGCGGGCGCGGAGCGGGCCGCGGGCGCGGAGCGGGAGCGGAGCGGCCGGCGCTGCCCGGCGGCGGCCCCGGGGGCCGGGGGAGGTGCGGGGGGGGAAGCCCCGCTCGGCTTGCCAAGGGACCGCTCCGCTTCGTCCTTCGTTTGCTCGCCTGATTGTTAGGATAGCCCGGTTCTCCGTCTTTTTTTTATTTTTTTGGGTTGGTTTTCTTTTTATTTTATTAGTTCTGTGTGAACACGCTCCGCGACATGCGGATTTGGGCGCTGGGCCGGGGGGTGGGGGGAGGTGGGGGGGGCTGGCGAGCGGCGCCCACCTGGCCGTTCACCTCCAGGACTCGCCATCCCAGCTCCTGCCTGCCGGGGGAAATGTGAAGGCACAAAAGGATGTGCAAATAAAAAGCCTTCTTGGCGTTACCGTGAGGAGCAATGGCGCGATCGGGGCGCGGGGTGAGTGCGCCCACAGAGCCGAGGCGATTCCTCAAGGCACCAAGGGGAACCAGGCAGGATGATTTACATGTTACCTGAGAGCAGCAGCGGTGCCTTGGGTGAAACCTAGAAACAGAAAATGTCCTTATCTACAAACAAACAAACAAACAGGCGAACAAACTTCGCCGGGTGTTTAGATCCTCCTCTCAAAGCGAGCAAAACAAAGGCAGGGTGTATTAAATGACCGCTGCGGCTCCCGTCCCGTCAAGGGTCACCTTTTATTTCTGAGACTTCTAGGGATCCCGGGGACAAAAAAAAAAAAGGAAAGAAAAAAAAAAAAGAAAGAAAGAAAGAAGGAAAAAAAAGCGTTCCTACGTCGTGTTCGCATTATTTCTGCAAAAACAAACCAGGGCGCCGGTGGTGTGCGGGCACCGGAGCGGTCCCGCAAGCACTTCTGGGGCGCTGACACTGCAGAGGAGTCATCGCAAACACCTCGCCCGAACCGTCGCCCCAGCCTTTGGAAGAAAATGACTAACACCAATGCACGTCTATGTGCTAAAATATCTTTATTGCCAAGTCCTTTTAAATTTTTACTCGATTATTCCAAAATTTTCAATCACGTGCAGATATTTCCTAACAGAAAACCATGCCGCTTTCTCTTCTGCGACATTGCTTTTGTTCTTTGGGGGTCTTAATAACTTATTGATTCATGTTGTGTCTACATCAGCGTGCTAAAATGTTACTGCAAGTCTCTTGCGTTTCTTTCTTTTTTTCTTTTTCTTTTTCTTTTTTTCTTTTTCTTTTTCTTTTTCTTTTTCTTTTTCTTTCTTTTTCTTTTTCTTTTTCTTTTTCTTTTTCTTTTTCTTTTTCTTTTTCTTTTTCTTTTTCTTTTTCTTTTTCTTTTTCTTTTTCTTTTTCTTTTTCTTTCTTTCTTTCTTTCTTTCTTTCTTTCTTTTCTTTCTTTCTTTCTTTCTTTCTTTCTTTCTTTCTTTCTTTCTTTCTTTCTTTCTTTCTTTCTTTCTTTCTTTCTTTCTTTCTTTCTTTCTTTCTTTCTTTCTTTCTTTCTTTCTTTCTTTCTTTCTTTCTCTTTCTTTCTTTCTTCTTCTCCTTCTTCTCCTTCTTCTCCTTCTTCTCCTCTTCTCCTTCTTCTCCTTCTTCTCCTTCTTCTCCTTCTTCTCCTTCTTTCTTTCTGCCTCTCTCTTTCTTTCTCTTTCCCCCCTCTCTCTCTTTCTCGCTTTCTCTCCTTCTCTCCTCTCCTTCCTTCTCTCTTTCCCTCTTTCTCGTTCCCTCTCTCTCCTTCTCTCCTGTCTCACCTCCTTTCTCCCTTTCCCCTTTCTCCCTTCTCCCTCTCCTTCTCCCCCTCCACCTCTTTCGGCGTTTGTGAAAACAGACCGCAAATGTGAGGAGGCAAGCCACCCCTGAGGTCCCGTGGCGAGCAGGTGCACCCGACTCCGTCACACTCACTCCCGAACGCTCTTAAAATGGGGAGTTATCGCCGAAAAAGCAGAGGTTCCTGCCCCTCTCCACCGCGGCTGCCTGCGTGCCGCGCATCTGCCTGGCGGTGCAGAAATGATGAAATTAGCGCATGGATAATGACAGCATCGGGCTATTTCGGCAGGTCGCGATACTCAGCCCTGCCGCAAGCCCGGAGAGGGGGCTCGGCGGGCAGCCCCTCACCCGCCGGCCGGGGCGGAGGGGTGGGGGAGGGGAGGGGAGGCCGCCGGGTGCCCCCCCCCCCCCCCCCGCCCCGGGCTGCCCCCCGTCTCTCGGCCGCCCCTCCGTCCCTCTCCCCCGGCCGGCAGCAGCTCCCGGGGCTGAGCGGCAGCCGGTGGGCAGGGAGGCGGGGGGCTTGCACCCCGGGCCGGGGTCGGCGTCCCGGGTGTCCTGCCGCACCTCGCCGCCGAGGTTTGCTTAAACCTGAAACCCTCTCCGAGATAGGGAGCCCAGCTGTTTAATTTAACATTGATTTATTGCTTTTAAAAGTAAATTTACACACATGCCAACAGCACTCCGTTTTGTTTCCCCAGACCCAGAGATTTATTTTCTACTTAGCGCTTGTCTGACAAAACAATGTCCTCTAACTTTATTACGCATCGATGAGGAAATCTGTCTTATTTTTGGTTGGATTTATCGCTCTGCTACTTGTGGAGACTTTTTGTGATACAGCAAAAGCTTAGGTCAGAAAAGACACATAAAATGAAAGCCAGGCACAGAGGCGAACACCAATAAAGGTAGCAGGAGCGAGCTGGTGCTGTTACCGCCCCTGCTAGAGTCCATCTGCAGCCAGGAGCACAATTAGAAAAGGGGGAAATCATTTTAACTTGGAGCATGCAGGTAGTTTGTGGGTTTTTTATGGTGATGACTGGCTCTTCCTTCATTTGCAGGAGTAAGAGGTCTCTAGTACCTCATGGCTCTGTGCAAAGACAGTCCGTGAAACGTGTCTATAATTACTGAAGGGAAGAAATACAGGGTTATCCATACCGTGCTGCCTCACCTCTGCGCAGTAAACTCCCAATTACCAAATCTATCTGATGGCTGAACTCAGGGGAATTAGAATGTACTTTGAAGCAGCTTTTACGGTACATTTCATCTACGTTTTGGTTTTCTTTAGTTCTCATTAAAAGGCCACTTTCTTCTTTTCACTGATACACTGTCTTTGTGTCCTTCATTTCACACTCTCGGAAAAAAAAAAGTTCTCACATCTTGGGGGGGGGGCAAAAATAATAATAATAATTTTTTTTTAAAAACTGTGAGCTGGATTTCTTATTCTTTCCCCTTTTTTCCCACCCTTGGTGCAAATCTTTTATTTTAGAGCAGGGGTTGTTCACACTAACGAAAGGTCCTTCAATAAGAGTGCAGACGGAGAGACACTCCGGCGGTATTGAGAAGGTAAAATAAGAGATGGACACAGTGTGAACAAATCTCTCTCCCCCTTCTCTCTCTCCTTTTTTTTTTCCCCCTTGTGTGTGTGTGTGTGTGTGTTTCGGGCTCGGTCTCACAAACTGATTTCTCAGAGAGGCATCTAATAATCACTTTAGAGATGTTCAAATGAGGACATTCGCTCTTTTCCAGCAAGAAGTAAAGATGTGACAGGTTTTGTTATCGGGGTTATAGTGAGAGCTTTGTAAGATATTCCCTTTCTTTCCCCACAAATACACCATCTTTAAATAAAGACCCCCTGTCTTAAAGCGTGACTCTCCCCGCTGGCTCTGTCCACTTTCTGTCCGGTGTGTCCACATAAATCCAAACTTCATGTCACTTAACATATTTTAATGATTTTTACCAACCCAGGCAGGGTTATGGGGGGGGGGGGGGGGAGGGGGGGTTGGGAGGGGGGGTTCTTTTTCCTCTCCAGAAATTGTACATGACTTTTCCCTGCTGACCCCCGAGCCCGCATTTCCCCGGACCAGCCTCGGTGGCAGAGGAAACCAACCACCCCACCGAAGCAGGTAGCAGGGGACTCTGCGGAGCACTGGAAATCCCCCTTCTTCTGCTCGGCTTTTGGGGGAAAAAGAATAAAAAAAAAAAAGGGGGGGGGGAGAAAAAAACACCCTCTCACACAGAAAGGGGCCGTTTTCTTAAACTCTCTCCCCCACACCGACGGGGCAGGCCGGCCAGCTCTGTCCCCCTCCCGCACATGGACACGGGGTGGGCACAGGGACACCTCGGGGGGGGGGGGCGGGGGGCAGCAGCTCCCCCCTTCCCCTGCCACCCCTGGTTTGCGAGGCAGGGTAGGGTAGGCCCAGGGCTTTGGGGGGCAGTGAGGAGGGTTCCCCCGAGACCCTACATCGTGGGGAAGACACACACGAAGTGGGGCTGGGTTTTGGTGTGCCCCCCATCATGCCCTGGCCCCACGCCGGGGCCGCCCCACGCGGGCTAAGCCCCGAGGTGCAGCTGCAGCCCCGGGGGTGCGTGTGTCCCCCCCCCCCCGCGCCCCCCAGTGTGGGTCAGCCCCGGCTGAGGGTCGCCTTATGGTGTGTGTGTGTGTCTGTGTCCCCCCACGACTCGGTAGGTTTTGGCATCTCAATTCTGGCAGGGCCAGGCGAGGGAGCACCTCGGAGCCCCTTTCTTGGGGGAAGCATCAGAGGGTCGTTTTGGGTGCAGAGAGCATCTGCAAACCGTTCCGGCGGCTCCTCCGGGAAAGGGTCTGGCCTTTCATTGCAGAAATGGTAAAAAGGCACGGGTGGTTGTAGACCCAGATCCCCCCTCCCCAAACAAAGGACAAAGCTTGATGAAATAGCCCGGGTGTGAGCAGCGCCGGGAAGCATCGCCTCGGTCCCCGGGACAAAGGTGGGAGCGGAGGAAGGAGAACGAGGAGGGAGCTGGATCGCACCTCCCGGGCATCTGGTCTGAAGGGAAGAGGGGAGGACGTGTTGAGGACGCAGGTAAATAAAATCTGAGTTGGAGCGGTATTAAACACAGCATCCGAGGCCATGCCTGTGCACAGTTCCGCCTTGATATGCAATTAAATTACAGCAAATTCCTCTTTAAATAATATCGTTGGGAATCCTTCTTTAAGATTCAAGGATGTCTGAGGTTAAGTAGCTTTTAAAACGTCAGTTCTAAATGGCTTATGCAATGAATAGCTACCTTCAAATCCTAAAACCATTATAAATATGCTATACATATGGATGCCAGTTTATCTCTACATATTTCTTTTTAAAATGAGGGAAGCATTCATAAAAAGCTACTTGCAACACTTTATTTTAGGAAAGCAGATGTTAATTTTTTTCACATATCATTTTATGACCAAGTACATGTGTAACATTGGAAGGCATCCAGAGCGCCTCTATTATTTGCTAAATGACTGTTAGTTGAGGCACATTATTCTCGGCATAACCAAGGTATAGGGTTATATCAATAAAATAAACATCTGTGATTTTAGCAGGAGAGGAAAAAAAAAAAATTTTTTAAGAGTTCCTATAAAAGTGGGGAAAGCGTTTGGGTAGGGAGAACACACCTGCAAAGGAGTAACTTGGCTATTTACAGAGCCACGCCGAAACCACAGGCTCTCCCCTGTACAGTAAAAAGGGATTCGCAAAACTCCACGAGAAAAACGCGGTCCCGGCTGTAGCTTTCTGCACGGCGTGCTAACATATCCCGGGCGCTGGATTAAAAGCCCTGCGATGTTTTCTGGGCAAGGATCGCTCTCTCCCTCTCCTTAACAGCAGAGCGTTTAGCTCGCAGGAATGTATTAGCCACAGTTTCCTCCTGTCAGTGCTTAAGAATTCCCAGAGACTTCAAGGGGCTGGGTTTTCCCTCTCCGCGGCAAAATATCTGCGAGAGATGTTCGTGTTTGCGAGGAGTTTTACGAGGGGCTTGAGTACATAAGAGGAGCGAGGCACAACGCATTGGCATAATAATTAACCGTATGCAATATTTATCGCCCTGTGATGCTTGTTATCAGGCAGGCGAGCGCACTCAATTGAGGTTTAACAAATAGGAGCGTTATTGATCAAATATAATGAATAAATATGCATATGTATTATTTATCTGTGCACACATGTATACACGCAGGCAGGAGCGTCTCACGACTGAAGATGAGGAGAGCTGTCTGCAATCCGGAGGCAGCGGCCACCGCTCCTGCCTCTCCCTCAAGCCCTGCCCCTGTGCCAAGGGGCCGCGGAGGACTGGGGGGGGGGGTGGTGGTGGTGGTGGTGGGTGGGTGGGGGGGAGGAGGGGGGGTGGGGGTGTTTAACACAAAATGCTGCAAATATAAAAAAATAGGTCACCAATGAAATTGGTCTCAGCATGGAGTGTAATTGTAACAAAATGCTGCTGAGTAAAAACCGAGGGGCTCGCTGGCTGGGGCAGCCTCGTCGCGAACCATCTGGTGCGTAGTAAAAGCGGTGCTGTAAATATTGCTGAAAACTAATGCCTCATCAGCTCCTATAGGCGCAGGGGCCTGCGAGCTGCCCATATGTTGGGGTACGTAGATGGCGTGGCACACGGAGGGAAAGGTGTCGCATCGGCCGGGAGCTCCTCGGGCACGGTTTTGCATAAGCCTGATGGAAGTTTGTCCCGACAGAGAGGGGGAAGGAGGGAGGGGAGGGAGGGAGGGAGGGAGGGAGGGAGGGAGAGGGAAGGCCCCTCTCCCCGTCCCGCTCGCTCTGACGACGATAGGGTATGCGACTGCTGACGTCACTTCACATCAGGGCCGGGGAGCAAACGTGACCCAGGCGGGAGCTCATCTGTTTCTCATCACTTGGGAAGTTTCTCTCGCTCCCCTCCCTCCCTCCTTCCCTCTCCCTTTCTCCTTATTTTTTTTTTTCCTTCCTTCCCCCCCCCCCCGTAAATAAGCCGGGGCAGGCCCCATCCCCGTCCCCAGCCGCCCCCCGCCCGCTCCCCGCCGCCGCCGCCCGGGCTCCCCGCAGGGAAGGGATGGGAGCCCGGGGCGCACTCCCAGGCGGGGTGTCCCGGTCCCGTCCGTCTCCCCCCGTCTCCCCCCCCCCTTCCCCCCTCCCCCCCCCGCCCCGGGTCCGTCCCGTCCCGTCCCTCTCCTCTGCCTATTCCCATGCCATTGTTCGCACTCGCAAAGCCAACTTTGGCTGCCGATTCAAAGCCCGGCGGTCCCCTGGCTCCTGCATTGTACTGAGGGTCACTTACTCTTTTCTCGGAGTTGGGCTCCGCTCCTTAATCTCTCCTCTTCTCCGCTCCTCGTGAGCTGACGCCTTCTCCCCACGCACCCGGAGCTGCCACAGAGGCTCGTCTCGATAAACCTGCTGCTAATGACGGCCCGGTGCAACCAGCACAGAAATAAAAACTCTCTCGCTCTCTGCTTTTCCACCCCCCACACCCCCTTTTTTTTTTTCCCCCCCTTTTTTTTTTTTCTTTTTTTTTTCCCCCTCCAGGCTGCATTCCCCTCTGACCGCTGCCGCCTTTAATTATGGGAGCTATATTTCTTCCCTGGGAGTCATTCGTGGGGATTTTTTAGGTAGAAAAGCGTTTCAGCGGAGTTATTTTTGAGCCGGGACCAGTGCCCTATATCCAGAGGCTTTGAGTGAAGTGCAGATTGAGACATATCGGGTTCCCTATAAAAGGATCATTTCTTGTGGGAGGTTGGACACGAAGTTTGGACTCGTGACTTGCATTCCTGAGAGACATGCATATTTTAAAACAACAAAGCAAGCTCGGAAGAAGGCTTAGAGGAGGGGAGAGGGAGGGAAAAAAAAGAAAAAACTTGGAAAGAAGTTACTAAGTGACAAACATCTGTCAACATGGACCAATTTGTATGGCTCTCTGGGGGAAAAAAAAAAAAAAAAAGTACCTGACTAGTTTTATTTACCACTTCAGGGAGCTGCGGCTACTTTGCTGGAACTTTGTGTGGCTCTTCAGCCGCCCAGAAATGCAGTTTGGCTCAAACCCGGGAGTTTAAAGCGCTTTTCTGGCCTGCGGATTTAAGTCCCAACTCCTCCTTTGCCGGCTCTTCGCGTGGAGCAGGTTCAGCGCTTCAAAGCGTATCTCACCCCCCGAAAAATAACCCCGGGTGGGGGGGAAAGACGAAAGGGGAGCGAACAGGGGGACTCGCGTGTCTGCTGAAGGGTGCCACCGGCACAGCCGGTCCCGCAGCGCAAATGAGCGTCTCTGGAAAAGTGAAGAAACGTGGTGGGAAAGGGCGGCCCCGGCTTGCTGTGAACCCCGGGGGGCGTGGGGATGCTCGGGGCCGTGGGCAGCGCTCCCCACTTCCACGACCAAAGGGGAAGGTGTGTGTGGGGGGAAGATATAAAAAAATATAAGTAAGCCGGCGGGAAGGTGCGAGGGCGGGGGGAGGGGGACGGACGGACGGACGGCAGCGGCAGGCGGTGCGGGCAGCGGTGCGGGCAGCGGGGGCGCGGGGGGTCCGGGCTGCTGGCGGGGGTGTGTAGACAAAAGGAGAAGGCCCAGTGGTGATCTGGACATCTCTGTTAGTCGTCAGTGCAGGTCCACGGGCTGCCGGGGAACGCTAGTCATCCCTCGCCGAGCGGGGTGCAGGCTGGGCTGCCTCCCGGCACACACGCACACGCGCAACCGCGGGGTCTCTGACACACACACCCACACCCACACCCACACCCCCCCCTCACTCCTCGCAGGGATCGGTCGTGACCCCACGCTTTGGCCGGTGCTTTATTTATTTGGCCGAGCAATGGTATGACCAGCCTTAAACGTTATATACAGCAAATGTCTTCCTAAATCAACACAATAGGATAGCTTACAGCCACCAGCCCGCTTCTCCTTCAAGGAGCCTGCCCCCCCCCCCCCCCGCCGCCCTTCCCCATCCTTTCTTCCCTTTCCTTTTTTTTTTTTTTTTTTTTTTAAACAACTGAGGATATTTTATACCCTGTAGTTTTGGATTTGATCCATTGCTTTAAGCTTGATGGAGGGTTCTGCAGACAAGGAGATGTATATACACTATTATACAGCCATCATTGAGATTACTAACAGTGAGTCTCTTGTCAGCCAGACGGTCCTGCTTTGAAACACTACTCACATTATCCTGATTTTTCAAAATTGGGGGTAAGGGGAGGGAGGGGAGATACAATTTCCCACTGTCCCTTTTGTTAATTGTTTTCTTTCCTCGCAACGACGTTTATAACCCGATCGGGCCCGTTTCACGTAGTGTCTTTGTATTTCTAGTGGAAGCCACGTGGGGGTGGGAGAAGAGATCCTGACATCCCTCCTCAAGCTTTCATCCGAATACCACCCCCACTCCCCCCCCCCCCCCCCCCGCACAGAAGCCCTTGCACCCCAGTGACCACCAAAACCGGGCCGGCGAGGGCATCGTGGGCCCCCCCCCCTCCCTACGGCCTCGAAAGTGGCAGGGTGGGGGGTCTCCGACCCTTCCCCACAGCTGGATAACGTCATTTTATTTTTCAGGCGGCTGCACCTTGCGCCTTGCAGCCATGGGAAAATGTCCAGCGGGGATGCCTTCACTTGAAAAAGAAAGGGGCGGGGGGGGGGGGGGAACCCCAAACCACTGTCAGCAGACAGGCCTTGGGAGAAAGGGAGAGGGAGGGAGAGAGGGGCAGGAGCTGTGACAAGGGAGTCACCTTGGGCAGTGGTCGCCTTTCCCGTCTCTGCAGTTTCAGCCTTACTCCCCGGCTATTTTGCGCTGAAGGTGATCGGAGGGGAGAAGGGGTAGGCGCTGAAATATTTAAGGGAGCATTTAAACCCGGAGCCTTCCATGAATGAAGAAGGAGATGGGGGGTTGGGGGGGTGGGGGAAAAAAAAGTTGGAAAATGGATTCGCTGACAAGTAAGGATAATAAATGAGAGGCGCTTTCAGATAGATATCTCAGACGTGAAATTGCACCCAGCTGGTTGTGTAAGCAAACAAATAGTTTCATGTTAGGGACTCTCGACTTGTGGCTTGATGAATAGAACACGACAGAGGTAAATGGCTCTTTAACTCATTTAGGAATAAAACTCTTTGGCTTCCTAAGTAAAAGACCTGGTGACGCCATGGATCCTGAGCAAGCGCTTTAACAAGAGTTTTATTAGTTTCCACTTGTGCTCTCGGATCTCCCCCCTCGCTCACCTCCTCCCTTACGCCTCTGGTTTTATCCTTTTTTTTTTTTTTTTTTTTTTACCCTTTTTCTTTCTCTTCCCCCTTCCCTTCTTCTCCTTTTTTTTAAATATTTTCCCCTCGAAAACGCCTTCTCGTCGGAGGGATCCCCCACGTCACCGGCGCCGGGAAACCCGGCAGGTTTGCGAGGTACCCGGGCAAGTCGGACGAGGGGTCTGCCCATGGCAGCCGAGAGTTGTGGCTTTCGAAATGTATTTATTTGTCATTCTTCCTGCGCTCCGGAATCACTGCGGAACACTCATCCTCAGCCGCTCTGACCCACTGGGGATTAAAAAGGCGAGGGTGTCTAAGAAAAAATAAATCTCACGTCAAAGTCGGTGACTGTGAAGCCAATTAGAAAGGGAGCCTTTTAAAACAAATATATAGACACGTTTCGTGGAGGTCACGCCGTTTCTGAAATTAGCCCCAAGATGTAAAGAAACGGGAAGGAAAGTGGGGAAGGGCGAGGGGACCGACTCCTGCCTCTCCCAGTAAAGCAGGGGGCAGACAGGATGAAGACAGGGGTCTAAAAAAAAAAAAAAAAAGGAAAAGGGGGAAAAAAACCCCCCAAACTCGCTATTTCAGGACTTAAAAACTAACCCTTTGAATAGTCAAAATGCCCCATGAAACCGGAGGAAGCATGTCGACAGTGTCTGTAATAGCCGTGCACATGCGTTCGCGGACATTGCCTATGAATGGCTGCGCGCCCGGACACTGCTGGTGGGGCGGCCCCCCCCCCCCCCGCCCCCGCCCCGGCTCCCACCCTCCGTCCCTCTGTCCGTCCGTCGGAGGGTCCGTCCAGGCCGGCCGGGGCCACCGTCCCCGCCAGCCCTGCCTGTGCTGCCTGCGCATCCCTCGGCACCTCCGCTGTCTGTTGGGAAGGGGATGCCTGGCTGCCACAGGTAATTTAAAAAAAACATACATCAAATGAAAAAAAAAAACAACCCCACAACAAAACGGAGGGGCTGTTAAGCCCTTTCCGTCGGATAAAATACATTTCTCTCTTTGTGTGGGGAGCCAGTTTCCTGGGCGTGAAGCAACGCAGAACTCACTTTTTCTTGTATTACTTCTGCTGCCACTTGCAGTGACCCCGAGCCGGGGCTTTCCACGCGAGACGCTCCGCGTACCTCGCAGGGAAAGAGCCTTTTGCCTCTGGACCCGCCGCTTTTAGTGGTGGCGGTGAGAGAGGCCACTCGCGATGGAGTCCCATCCCACGGCCCCCAATTCCACCTAATTTCGAGGGGTCCGGGGAAAGTCGGGGTTACCCTTCCCCGCCCCCCGGGAGTGGGCTCATCGCCCTTTCCCCGTAGGTGAAGGGGGTGGATGGAGGCCGAGCCTCCCAAACGCTCCCCCCCCCCCATCTCCCGGGGAGGGGGGGGGGAGGGGGGGCGTGTCAAGAAGCCCCGGGAAAGGGGCAGCGGCAGCCCCTTCCCCTCGCCGGGCAGCCGGAGGACGTGCGGGGAAGGGGGGGGGCACGACCCCCGCCCTGGCGCTGCCCCTGCCACTGCCGGCAACCCCCCCGCCTCAGCTCGGGTTCAACCTACCGCTTAGCAGCATTTCCAAATATTTATTCGATTGAATATATAGAAAAGGCCTAATTGGACGGTGGGAGGAGGGGCAAGCTAGTTAGCGAGGAGCGAAGAGGTGGGGGGGCCCTTTGTATCTGCCGTGCCCTGAGCGGGTCCCCTGCTCGGGGCTGGGGTGGGAGGGTCGCCCCCCCCCTCCCCAATCCCCCCCGCCCCCCCGCTTCGCCCCCTTGAAGCGCTGCCGCAGCGGTTGGTGAGCACGGAGGGGCGGCGGGGAGGGATGGAGGGATGGAGGGATGGAGGGAGATGCCCTGCGGACACCCCCCACCCCCCACCCCCCCCCGAGGAGCCTGGGGGGCCGCGGAGCCCCCGAGGGCAGCGCCCGGGCCCCCGGCGACAACAAGGCAGGAGAAATGTAGCTGGAGTTGGTTTTAAAGCAGTATATTGTAGGTTACGAACAAGTCAGCAGAAGCTTGCGGAGGGACCCCGGCCCCTCTCCACATTCACATATTATCATCATTTTTTTTTCCTGGTTTTTTTTTTTTTTCCCCTGTTTTTTTTCTTTTTTCATCAAATAGCGCTCGGTGACGCGATCTTACAATATTTTTAGCCGCCGTATGAATGCCCGAGAGGCTGGAGCGTGGCAAAGGAAAACATCCACCGACACAACGCAGGCTGGGTAGTTAACACTTCAGAACACGATACCGTCTTATAAGCAAAGTTTAATAAGGGATTGAAACACTTCTTTCTAGGCACATACATGGAAATAAGTGCATCTCGTACACCTCCTCTACACCTGCAAGTTTCTTGGCAATCGGTGGGTTATTATTATTCATAAATATGAAAATTAATTGAAAAATACGTTTCTGACCTACGAAAAAGTTTATCTGTTTTCATCAGTGGGATAACACTGTAATGAATATATTTACATCTCATTGGAAGAAACCGAGACCTGTCTTTCTCTTCCGATATCCCCATTTGTTTGGTTTATTTTTTTGTTGTTTTTTTGCTGTTTTGTTGTTTTTTTTGTTTGTTTTTTTTTGTTTTTGTGGGTTTTTTTGGGTTTTTTTGTTTTGTTTTGGTTTGTTTGTTTGTTTCTGTTTTTAACTGCTGATCCAGCTGGGTCCCCAGTCACCCCATCCCACCAAAAAGCGATGCTGAAGAGCTGCTTTCAGCACCTCCCGGGGCTGAGCATCCCCGCTCGCTCCCCGCTGGCAGCCCGGAGGGGCTGCTGGACCCCCTCTGCCCGGGGAAGGCGACCGGGGCGAGGAACAAAGCTGTCGCCTATGCAGCGTCCATGCGAGTGAGAAAAGGGAGGGTGTCTGTCTGTCTGTCTGTCTGTCTAATTCCCGTCCTTGTGTGCCCAGGTCTGAAATCACCCGTTCCCCCCCCCCAGCACCTATGAATACAGGCCGCTTCTCCGTCCTGAAACGGGCTCTACCCCCATAGAGGATCTGCCCGCAATGTTGATTATCCAGCTATAAGTGTCTACTGTATAGAGCTGCTCTCGCCTCGGATCTGCTGCGCCTAGAATATTAAAAACCCCAAGCGGGTTGGATTGAAGGATCTTGTTAATGCAAAAAAAAAAAAGAGAGAGAGAGAGAGAGAGAGAGAAGGAGAGTATGGAGGACAGCAAATTAAAAGGAAAACATTGCCCATGACTCCACAAACTGAAAAGCCTGCCTCATCCAGGCTCGTTTGGAGGGCACGGGAGGTGTCTGCGTGAAGGGGGGGGATGTTATTTTTAAAGATCCAGCTTTATTAATACGTTAAGAAAGAGCTCCCTTGGTAGTATGTGTTCTTACAGCTCCGTCTCAGATCCTATAAAACATTAATGCACTGAAAGCTGTTACAGAGATCTGCACCACCAGCTAGAAGCATTGTGAAGCCTTTACCTTCAAAGGAGCTCCATTACAGAAACGATTTTTAATTTTCTTTGCAAAAGAGGTGAGCCGAAACGAAGTGGGGCTTTTGGCATGGAGCTCGGGCCCCTGCGGTGGGTGGCCATGGTGTGGGGGGCCACGGCCCGTGTTTTGTGCGTGGCCATGGCACACGAGCACGCACAAAATGCGCTGGCTCACCACCCAACGAGCAAGCATCCAGTCGGATTTCTATATTAATGGGCTGGGAATACCCTCCACGCGCAGCGACTGGAGTCAGGAGAAAGAGCGAGAGGGATGTTTCGGCTGACAGCAAGCGCAAGGCGTGCACACCGGAGCGCACGCTGGAGTCTGCGAGTCCTTGGGGTGGAAAAGAAGAGAAAAGAAGAAAAAAAAAAAACCAAAAAAACAACCCACCCCGAGCCCCCAAAAGCAGAAAGCCACCATGCCCGCGACAAGCAGGGGCCATGGCTGCAGTATGCCTCCCGCCTGCACGCGCAGCGATGGTGGCATACGGCGACTTCAATCCATGCCCATGGTGTCTGAGAGCAAGCGGCAAGGTGTGAACTCAGCAGATACTCCAGCTGATGGGAAAAGGTGTTTTGAAAGAGGGTAGGCCAGCGTGACGGGCCCCTCGGCCCGGGGTGGAGAGTCTGCCCTGCAGTTCCAGCAAGGCGAGGTCACCTACGGCATCGCACCGCGCCTCCCGCTCCCTCTTCCTAGGCCTGGACAGCTCAGCCCTAAGCTCACACAGTCAAGTCAGTTTTGGAACATCACGTGGTTTACACAACTTGGTTACCCCTCACAAGTATTTTTTAAGTTCTCCCTTTTAACACCAGTACAGGAGTTAAAAATCCAGGGAGATTTTTTTTTTTGTTGGTTTTGTTTGTTTTTTGGTTTTTTTGTTGGTTTTTTTTTTTTTTTTGTGAACTGTTGGCATGTTTCAAGCAACAAGACTCATGGGTTGTGGGGTGATAAGTTGATTTTTTTTGCTAAATTCTTTTATTTTTGTTTAAATTCTCACTTCAATTTTAATTCTTGAAGAACAGCTTCGACAACATATATCGCACTCATTATAAGAAGCAAAGGGTTATATCAAAAATTATTAGTATAGAATCACAGGAAACCTGGTTTGGAACCAGAAAAAAATACAAAACAGATATAGATACATAGACACAGGACAATTTTTTTTATAATTATTTGGAAAATGTTATTTTCCCCTAATTCTCGTTTCTTTTTTTTTTCCTTTATGCGCATACGATGTTTTAAGTTTTACAAAAAATGAAAATAAAGACTAATATTTTACAAAATGAGTAACAATGCTCGTGGTAAGTGTTTGCGCGTGGAATCTTTTTGTTGGTTTGCTTGTTTGTTTTTCATTCTACACAAGGTTCAGTTCAGTTTCAACGCGTTTTGTTTTGTTTGTTACTGTACAGCATATATCAACAACAGTCCACAATAAATCCTGGAAGATCCAGTATCCCCTTCAGGTTTGATTAATATCCCCTCAATACTCATATTTTTTTGTGTTTTTTGTGTTTTTTAAATTTTTTTTTGCTTTTTTGTCTCTTTTGTTATTATCATCATCATCATCATCATCATCATTATTATTATTATTATTATTATTATTATTATTATTTTCCTCCTCTCCGGAAAAAAAAAAACCAAACAAAAACAAAACCCCCCAAAAACCCCCAAAAAAGGCAAAAAAAAAAAAAAAAAAAAAAAAAGAAAAAAGCGAAACACCACGACCTCCGCGGACGCGAGGTCCGCCCTTCTCCCCGCCACGGCCACACCTCTGCTCCTACTCGGCCCCTTCTTTTGTTCAGTGTCCGCCTCCCGGGCCCCCCCGCACCCCGACTGCCCCTCGGTGCGAGCGCTCCCGCCTCCGCCGCTCCGCCGCCTCTCTGCCGGGGGTGCGGGCCGGGCTCTAGGAGCACTGGATGGACATGTAAGGCCAGTTGAAGCTGCTCCCCGACAGTAGCATATCCCTGATGAGGGTTTCGATGGGGGTTTTACCTACCAAGCGGACGAAGAAGAGCTGCTCGATGACGGAGGAGGAGACGGTGCGCAGGGAGGGCAGCCGCAGCAGCAGCTTCCCGAAGCGGCTGGGCTGGTTGGGGTACTGGCTCCGCACGTACTCCTCCAGCGCGCACTGGGACTTCTCCTGCAGGCTCTCGATGTGCGCAGCATCCGACAGGCCGCAGGCGTCTGCCCGCCGCACCGCGCCCGCGGAGGCAGCCGCGGAACGGCGGCGGCGGGGGGCGGAGGGGGGGGGGGGGGGAGTGGGGGGGAGGGGGGGGGAGGAAGAGGAGGAGGAGGAGGAGGAGGAGGAGGAGGAGGAGGAAGGGGGGGAGATGGTTAGTGGCGGGGAAGCGCGCGGGGAAGCGCCGCCGGGACGGGGGGGCACCCCCAAAGGCGCACCCCCCCACCCACCCCACCCCCGCCCCGCCCCGCCCCGCCCCACCCCGCCGCCGAATAAATAACGCGACCTGTCCGCGCCTCGCCGCCCCCCTGGGTGTTTCCACGGGGGATGCGGTGGGGCGCCCACGCCCCCCCGCGACCCCGTCGCGCACACACGCGCGCACCCCGGCCACTCCACGCCGCCGAGCGCTGTCCCGGCTGCAGCGAGCCCTTGGCCGGGCTGCTGGAAACCGGGACCAGCCCCCGCTAAATAACACCGGGGGGTGGTGGGGGTGGTGGGGGTGGTATTGGGGACAATAATAATAATAATAATTATTAATAATAGTAAGATAAAAAGCAGAGGCGCGCACGGGCGGGGGGAGGCAGAGGGAGTTTGTTGACATGGCTGCGCATCAGAGGGAGGCAGGGGCTGGGACCTGCGGCGGCTGGCAGGGAGCCGGCCGGGGGACGCCGGGGAGAAAGGGGGTGTCGTCCCGCGTCCCCCGTCCCCCGTCCGTCCCGTCCCCCGTCCCGTCCCGTCCCCCCCCCCCCCCCCTCCCCCGCCCCGTCCCTGCCCCGCCGCCGGCGACCGCGCAGCGGCCGCGTCTCTGCGGGCCGTGCGATAAATCCGGCGGAAAACGTCTGGGCTGGTCCGGGCTTGCGCTGAGCCGGCGCCTGCGGCTCTCAGACACAAAGCTGGGGAGGGCTGCGGCGGGCGAGCCTTGCCTAAACGTGGCCTGAGAGGCTCCCTCCCTACAGGTCCCCGTGGGCACGTCTACGGCCAGAAACATACCCCCGGCACCTTGCAGAATGATGCGACCTGGGCAAACGCACGCTAACCCGAGAGCAGAAACCCTTGACATCCACGCGTTTGTACCTATACACGTTATTCCGCGCGTACGTGTGTGCTTAGATACACGCAGGGAGGTACAGATGCATCGGTGCGTTTGCACGCCCTATCCCTGTGAACGCACCACCCGAAACGGGGGATAATAGTGCACCGGCTGCTCGTTGAGGGACTTGCGCAGGCAACTACAGTCGTGGAAAAGTGGTGGGTATGCCCGGATGGTCGAAACCATCCACATTGTTTCGGAGATTAATAATAAATATTAAAAAAAAAAAAAACAACAACCCCAAAACACAAAACCGCATCGGGATCAGAGGGAGGCAGTCAGCTGGCAGTGCGGTTTAACGCAGATCAAAGCCAGACTTTGCTAATATATAGATCCGTATATGAATTAATGCATGTTAATGGCCCCCAAAAGGACATTACAAAATTGTGAATGTAGAATTATGACCCTGCAAAGACACAACAAATTATTCAAAGCCATTTAAAAAAAAAAAAAAAAAAAATCTGTCTCAACTGCATTTTTGAAGTTTAAGTCTTCCCATATCAAGAACTGGCTTTACAAAGATTTCTGAACACCTTCATCTACAACACCATGGCCTCGAGCAAAAATACAAATAAAACAAGCCATAATTCAGGAACTTCTGAGGAGGAGAACCTTTGACCTGAGCTGCGGACTTGGCATCCCTCAGATACACAATTATCTGAGCCAGGCTGCTCCGCTAATCCATACTGTACCTTCAACGCAACGATATTTTGCAACATCTAAAGCACCGGGTTGCAACGTATATATCTATCAAAAGCTCGGGCCTGTTCTTGTTTGCAATATATATCAAAAACACAGGCCTGTTCATATGTTGATTGCCACAAATCACACTCCATATTTACATATATCTTGCTATTTTACATGCATTATCTGTCCATTATGCATTAGGATCCTATTCAACTTCCAAACAATGCGATATGAAAGGGTCTTACTGACGCCCTAGCAGGGCTTTTTTTTTTTCTTTATGCCCCATATGTCGCACCCTTAAGGTTAGTAAAATATTTATCGGGTATTTACGATAAGTGCACCTACAACTGCAGGTCGCTGGACAACGTGGAGGGGGAAGCCGCTCGCTAGAAGGGAGGCAGCCTGGGGAGGGGGGTGGGTGGGTGGGTGGAAAAAACACGCCTTGGGTTTCGCCTTAGACCTCCAAACACTCCGGATTTTCTCATGCCGGTAGTTCTCCATCGAGCTTTAATTATTTTAAACGGTCCGGCGTATGCCTTTACCCGGGTTTTATTCCGCATCCTTAAAGGTGGCGGCGGGAAGGTTTAACTCTCCCCTCAGAACGGGATTACAAATAACAATAATTAAGGGATGCACGGCTCGGTTAGATTACGGAGCC